>NC_045956.1:157002174-157302174 GCF_010909765.2 Amblyraja radiata
AGAAGATCACATTTATTCAAGTTCACTTAATATTCATTTTGGCATTGCTCTCGGACCTCAGATTAATAAATAACCAGTCTGTATTTGGATTCTAAAGAAAACCAGCTTCAGCAGATGTCACAAAGAAGCCCAATCCAGATAATAATGAAAGGTTGAAGAGGCACCATATCAAAAAATTGGCATTGATTAGTGAAATCAGCAAGCTGAATAGGAAGCACTGTATAAAAAGCTGGCATTTCATTGAAATAAATACTATCAAGGAAATTAAGAAAGATGAAAAGTGAAAAAAATGGCAGATTAAGTATATCTAATAAATAAAACCAAATAAAACCTTATCTTTTGAGGGCCCTGAGATGAGCAAAAATACGAATGCATTGACAATAAGAAGCCAACATGTCCCACAATTCTTCAGGGCGATTTGATGGATTATAGTAATAAAGTTCCACATTGTAACCATGACAACTATTTAAAAACTCAAATTGGTGGTAATGTAGTAGTTGGTAACAAAATTGACAGAAAACGATTAGTAGAAAAACCTCTAATCTTCCACAGAATGACTTATTACAGTCTCATTTGGACTCAGATGTTGAAACAGCTACGTTGATAATATTTGAATGGATGATAAATGTATCTATTTCCTCTTCCATTTTCAATTGTGTAATGAATCTTTTGAGTAATTATTTACCAAATGATAAAGAGTTTCTCCTGGTTTCAAGTTATTTCTTTTGGCAAAATTCACCTAAAACAGAACAAGAGATAACTAAATTTTAAGCACAATGTTTGTACAGAGGAAGTTCAATTTTTTTTAAGCTGTCCATGGTTATGGTGGTTTCAGAACTACTGTGCTGGGGAATAACTTCATCCACACTAAAATTAGACAACACCCGACTGAATTAGAGATTCCCCAAATCCAGGAGGGCCTTTGTGGTGGTTGTCAATTTTAAACTACTTCCTGGGTGGGCGGATACTAACATCACCTTTTTAATCCTTCTTTAGTTTATCACAAAACATTTGTGAAGTTTAAAAAAATAAATAATTTCAATCATTTAAACTCTGCTCCCCGTAGCTACCGAACTGGATACACTTGATGTTTTCTATATTCTTTCATGATAAACCTTAATTAATTGCATTGGTAAACCTGCTACAAATATCCACTCTTAAAACTATCAAGAAGTGCAGCCAAAGTAGAAATTATTTGCCTTCGCTCATCCTTAAGATTTCATACAAATCTAGCTTTCCCTAAAAAAACACCATCTCCATAATACACTTAACATTATAAAAGCATACATACAGGGGACTGCATTATAGATATTTGGGTGGAGAAATATGCCCTTACAGAATTCACAAATCACTAAAATGTGAGATACAGAATTAAATTCACTCTTATGGGATTTATTTGGGAAACAATAAATGAATGCAAAGTGCAAATGAAACAAGGTATTATGTCAGTTTCTATTTACTCAATATCACAAGGCAATAATCCCTCTTTATCTGTAAAGCATTTTGTCTGGCACACTATATTGTGGGGAGCCGCAGTAGCCATGACCAGTTCCTTAAAGTAATCCCACAGCCTTTATTCTACTTGCACTATGTCATCGCACGTTAACCCACTATCTCCCTCAACTCTTTCTCCATCACATTTCTCATATGAGCCATGATTCTTGAATCGTATTCATTTACTTGATATTTCCACTTCCATGGCCTTTCCCAAACCAACAAAACTGGAGGCCATTGATTTGAGGTGAGAAAGGAAAGGTTTTAAAGGGATCTGAAGGGGGAGATATTTCATCTAGACAGTGTTGATGTAGGGAACGGGGCGGGTGATGGATGCAGGTAGAATTAGAAAATTTCAAAGACGTTTGGGCAGATAGGATACATGGATAGGAAAGGTTTAGAGGGAATTAGGCTAAACATAGGCAAATGATATTAGGTCAGGTATGCACCTTGCTTTGCATGGACAAGTTGGGCTGATGGCCTTCTTTCTATACTGTGCTGTATAACTCTATGGGTATGGGTGTCAGAGATTAAGAGTTCAAGAGTTCAAGAGAGTTTTATTGAATGTGTCCCTGATAGGACAATGAAATTCTTGCTTTGCTTTAGCACACCAGACCATAATTAGGCACGAATACAAAACAGATCGGTGTGTCCATATACCATTGTATAAATATATACACACATGAATAAATAAACTTATAAAATGCAATTAAACAGATTATTGGCAATTAATGTTCAGAGTTTTGTCTGAGCCAAGTTTAATAGCCTGATGACTGTGGGGAAGTATCTATTCCTGAACCTGGTCGTTGCAGTCTTCAGGCTCCTGTACCTTCTACCTGAAGGTAGTGGGGAGATGAGTGTATGGCCCGGATGGTATGGGTCCTTGATGATGCTGCCAGCCTTTTTGAGGCAGCGATTCAGCGGTTAAGGGGAGAATGCAGGCAAATTCATGCAGTACAGCTCTATGAATGTACTTTCCACAGTTGTGGCGCTTTATCTCTCATCTCCCCACTCACATATTCTTTGGTCAGGAATTGGACCAAAGATATGTCAGTGGGACGATAAGAGATAAATGTACCACAACTGAGATAATTAAGTGGGAAGATGAGAGATAATTAAGAGAAGAAACGCTGGGCACCATTTCCACACTGAAATTTGTATGACTTAGTTTCTGCAACAATACGTATGCTAAAAGAGTAGGCACATTAGAAGATTGTTACATTTCATGGAGTGTAATGAATGCACAAATGATCAGTTTACTTTTCCAAATGCAGAATTTAGCACAACATGCAAATTAATTCAATATTTATCACCTTGGGCATTACATTTGTTAGGATAAATTCTTGCTGAGTGCTAAATGACAAATTAAGCATTCCCTTACTGTAAGTACTTTTGCAAGCTCCTGAATAATAATTAGATTATGATTGTGTGGCTTTTGTTCAATTCAAAAGAAGAAAAACTTAAATTATACGTGATAAGAGTGGAGGGAAGTTTTATTTTCTGAAGCTAATCAAAACCAAATTAAAATTCACCAGGATGGTGTGATGAATTTAATGCGTTTCCTTGGCTATAGAATTATACAGCATAGAAACAGGGCCTTTAACCGATCACATCCGTGCCAACCATCGAGTCCCATCCACACTAATCCCACACACCAGCACTTGATGCATACCATTCAATGACATGGTGATTTGCGTGTTTATGTAGATTCTTTTTGATTAGTGTGAGATTACCTGTCCACCACACCCTCAGGCAATGTGTTCTACCCACAAAGCCTGGCAAGTAATAGATGGATACAGGTGAGGGGGGGTTGAGAACCAGATGGTTGGCAAAAGCCAGAGAAGCAAAGTGATTGAAGAGTTGCAAATTGTGAAGCTAGAGGAAGGAATATAGGTGGAAAGGAAGGGGAGAGATAGGTGTGAGTTCAGGTGGACCACAGGGGAGGGGGGAGGGGGGTGGAATAAAGGGAAAGGGTTGTAGTTGCCTACAATTGGAGAGTTCAGTGTTCATACCATTGGATTGTAAGCTACCTAAGCGGAATGTGAGGTGCTGTTCCTCTAGTTTGTGTGTGGTCTTACTCTTGCAATGGAGCATTTAGGCATTGATACTAAGTGAAGCTAAGCCAGTATGGCACAGTACCTAAGATAGACACAAAATGCTGGAGTCATTCAACAGGTCAGGCAGCATCTCTGGAGAACAGGAATATGTGACATTTCGGGTCGAGACCCTTCTTCAGACTCGAAGGGCAGTACCTCCAAATATTCTTGCTGAGTGCTAAATGACAATGGCCAATGCAATCAGACAAATGGGTTAACTTGGGAATATTTCCAATATGAATTTTATGTCATTTTATCCTGAACTTATACATAAAGGACCTGTGTAAAGGAGCAATTCAGTTTCATGGTAAAAAGTGTCTCATATTTGAAATCGTACTTGCATTAGATAAATGATCCATATGACAACATAGCAGTTGTCACACTGTAGTAGTGTAGTACTTCTTTTGAACTGGAGGAAACTTTATATTGTGTTGGATTAAACTTCACATTGTAGTGTGGTGCTGATATAGGGGGGAAAGCCCATGTTTACAATGAGAGATATCCATTCTGTCCTGTGTTTTTTTGCCATATCTTCTATCTATATACTATTAAAACTCTCGTGCCATCCGACCGGCTGCCGTCCGGCTGCCTGTCTGCCTTTTGATTCGTTGACTTTCTGCCTTTTGATTTGTTGACGGCTGCTCCTTCCTATCAGCTTCCAACACACTTCGAAACAAACTTGCAAGACAGGAACACTCTGAACCTTTCACTGCTGCAGCAGGCAGGGGAGGTGCAATTGGATTTTTTTTTTAACCCACTGCTGAGGGAGGCAGGGGAGTGCTGGAATCTTACATTTGGGAACGGCTTCAGTTCCATTGGAGGAGACGAGTGCATGGTGGAATATTGGGTTGGGGGATCACACCATTGGGGGAGCAGACCCAACGGGTCTGCACTTGGTCTAGTTTACTATAAAAGTTAAGGAAAGAAAATAGACAATAGACAATAGGTGCAGGAGCAGGCCATTCAGCCCTTCGAGCCAGCACCACCATTCAATGTATTCATGGCTGATCATCCACAATCAGTACCCCGTTCCTGACTTCTCCCCATTTCCCTTGACTCCGCATGACTCCCTTGACTCCGCTATTTAAGAGCTCTATCTAACTTTCTCTTGAAAACATCCAGAGAATTGGCCTCCACTGCCCTCTGAGACAGAATTCCACAGACTCACAACTCTCTGTGTGAAAAAGTATTTCCCCATCTCCGTTCTAAATGGCTTACTGCTTATTCTTAAACTGTGGCCCCTGGTACTGGACTCCCCCAACATCAGGAACATGTTTCCTGCCTCTATGATCGTATTGGAAATACTTGATTAAATAATTGATTAAATTACCATTATTTTTTTTCTCTCCCTTCACCCAGACAGGTATAAAAATCTCAAGCCTTGTTGAAATAAATTTCTCAAGTTATTACTGATTTTCTATGTGTTTTTTTGTAGATTTATCCTCGTCCTCCCATGTTACTTCATTTGTTTTCAACTGCACCACATGACAACTATCTTCCCCTTGATTGAAATGTTTGAAGATTTTGACTCTTGTGACTCTGCAAAGTAATTGAAATGCTTCCTCGTGAGACTCATCGCTTGTCAGTATTAATAAAGGGTTGCTTTTTGTTGCTTGCTTAAGAGCTATTCACGTTAAAAGGAAAAGCCATCCTCATCAATACTCCATTTATAAATTAGTCATGCTAGTTCCGCTTTGCAGAATGTGTTAGTGCAAAGCATTTTCTAAACAGTTACAATGAAAGTGGAAATTATTCCAAGGAGTATTGTGTAAAATATAGCCATGGCAATATTCAAGCCCACAAACATCAGACTTCATTTATGCAAGATTTAAGATTTAAAAATAACTTGGTCAGAATAGCATAATATAGATAAAACCATCATTGTTCTTCAGAAAATAATGATCTATCAGTGAAGAATGAGAGCTTGTTGCCAATGCCAAGCCACTCTTGCTTGGCACGGACCTTTATGGTAAGTGTGAACATTTCAAGATTTGCCAGTGTTAATTTGCTGCCTGAAGCTGCCCTGATCTTTAATAATCAGGCTTGGAATATGCACAGTTGTGACACAGAGACAAGGAGAGGCGGAAGAAGAGGCTAAGAAGGAGTAGTGGAGGTGATGGTGTCGCAGGCAAACTCTTCCCATTAAATAGATTCTTCCCACATTCCAAAGGCACACAGGTTTGCTGGTTAATTGGCTTTGGAAAGTTGTAAAATTGTTCCTAGTGTATAGGATAATGTTAGTGTATGGGGTGATTGCTGGTCGGCACAGACTAAATGGGCTCAAGGGCCTGTTTCCGCACTGTATATCTAAATTCTAAATTCTAAATGATTAGAATCCAATACTCTGGGGAAAAAAATTGCACGTCCACATTACCCAGGTCCCTCATGATTTTATAGATTGCAAGTCTATAGATTTTATAGATTCAGTCACTCCTGATAACCCAAGCCCACTAGTCCTGGTCCCCATTGTCATCAAAATGCAATGCCCAAATATAACATACAGAGAGAAAAAAAACACATGGATATAATGAGGAAACCTATCGACTTTTGTTTGGTGAGAATTGCTTTATTAAGATCAGTGAAATAGTGCTTGGCATGTGGACATATTCAGTCCCTATCAGTTCTGAACTCTCAGGGAGATCCAAGAATTTGGACCGATTAACCCTGGTAAAGGCTAATCATCAATTTGACATTGATACTGACGAGTGCCTCATTGCAATGAACGGATCCTATCATCACCTAATGACTGGCACATTAGTTCAGCGGAACATTTGGACCACGGCAGCTGCACGCAGATGAGGACAGCTGCCATCTGCACCTAGCAGCCTGTTAACATGCTAATAAACCAATTAAAATTCAAGATATGATTGGAAGACATGATAAGTCAACCCTCATTCATCAACTTAAGAAAAAAAATTGTGGATGCACCAAGAAATGCTCTAATTTTGCTCTGAAAGATCAGCCATTTGGCAGCTTTCCCTCAGAATTTAAAAGACTGCTGAGCTACCTGAAGATTTGAAGTGTCCCTTCTGCAGGTAATCAAAGGTACGCAGGTTAGAGTTGCTGTAATTCGGCAGTCCATTGATTAACAATTAGTGTTACCCATAGTTGACTGGGGATTTCAATTGATTATACAATGTTGTTCACTATTACTATTCCGTGCAATTATAACTCAGTACATTGGCATCGGCAACAGATTTATCAATTTAGATTGAGGTTGTCATTTGATGAAATGCTTAAGTATTATTTACTACAGGCAATGGAATACAATGGGAGCGTGAGTCCTCAACAGTATGTTTCGTGGTTTTAAGTCAAGGAAACTTCCCCTGTTAGTATTGACAACACCTCTTCTTTAGTTCAAAACATTTTTGTAGGATGTCTCTGAGGGAATCAAGGTCAAATAACAGAACGGTACAGCGGAAGAACAGGCCCTTCAGCCCACAGTATCTGTGCCAAACAAGATGCAACATCAACTCTTTTCTGCCTGCACATGCTCCAGCTTTTTGAATGAATGAATGAATGAATAAGTTTATTGGCCAAGTATTCACATACAAGGAATTTGCCTCGGTGCTCCGCACGCAAGTGACAACATGACATACAGTGACAGTTAAGAATGATACATAAAACATTAAACATTATTAATAAAACATTATCAATTAAACATGTGAATTAAATAAAATACCAGAGCAAAAGGAGGCTACAGATTTTTGATTAATGAATAGAGCTACTACTCGTGGAAAAAAGCTGTTTTTATGTCTGGCTGTGGCAGCTTTGACAGTCAATGGAACCTTCCAGAGGGAAGTGATTCAAAGAGTTTGTGGCCAGGGTGAGAGAGGTCAGAGATGATCTTACCCACTCACTTCCTGGCCCTTGCAGTGTACAGTTCATCAATGGAAGGAAGGTTGCACCAAGAACCTTCTCAGCTGATCGGATGATTCGCTGCAGCCTCCAGATGTCGTGCTTGGTGGCTGAGCCAAACCAGACCATGATGGAGAAGGTGAGGACAGACTCTACGATGGCCATATAGAATTGGACCATCATTGCCTGTGGCAGATTGTGCTTCCTCAGCTGCTGCAGGAAGAACATCCTCTGTTGTAACTTTTTGATTGTGGAGGCAATGACAACCCCTCACTTAAGATCCTTGGAGATGATGGTTCCCAGGAACTTAAAAGACTCCACAGATGTGACTGTGGTGTTGTTGATGGTGAGTGGGTTGAGAGGAGGGGGAGCTCTCCTAAAGTTTACAGTCAATTCCACTGTCTTAAGAGCATTGAGCTCCAGATTCTTGGGTATACAGGTACACAACCTTTTATCCGGAGTTCCGGAAACCGAAAAGCTCCGAAAATCGGACATTTTTTCCAGGATGTCGTCTGCACACCAAAGCTCGCGTTTGGCGCCAAACATGACCCGAAACGACCCACGGTCAACCCAGGTCTGTACTACTGTAGCGGCTGCCTCCTCCCCGGAGACCGGGGAGACACTTAAACATCTGTAAATCATTGCTTAAATGTTAGTCAGTTAGTTTGGAGGGCTTTTATGTGAAGGGAGGGGGGGGGGGGGGTGAAGGGGGAAACTTTAATTCTTAGTCCCCTACCTGGTCGGAGAGGCGGGGAGCGGGCAATGCCTTACCGGGTCGCCGTGCAGTAAGCTCCGGAGCGCTGTGGCCGCCGACTCCCAACATCGCGGAGCTGGGGCTGCGGGCGTCCGGCCGCGGGCCGCGCTGGATTTGGTGCGCCACGCAGGGGTAGAGTTGCCGGGGTCGGAGCTCCAACCGGCGCCGCCCGCGGCCGGACGCCCGCAGCCCCAGCTCCGCGATGTTGGGAGTCGGCGGCCACAGCGCTCCGGAGCTTACTGCACGGCGACCCGGTGAGGCATTGCCCGCTCCCCGCCTCTCCGACCAGGTAGGGGACTAAGAATTAAAGTTTCCCCCTTCACCCCCCCACCACATAAAATCCCTCCAAACTAACTGACTAACATTTAAGCAATGATTTACAATGATTCCCCGGTCTCCGGGGAGGAGGCAGCCGCTCCAGACTTTTCAAGCCGCCCACGCTACCTGCCTAATCTACGTTAAAAATCTTCCATTCCGAAATCCGAAAAATTCCGAAATCCGAGAAGTGTCTGGTCCCAAGGCTTTTGGATAAAAGGTTGTGCACCTGTACAAGCAAATCATTTCACTGTGCCTAGTCACATGTGACAATGCTCATGCAGGTGGCAGTCGCCGAAAAAGTCACGTAAGTGGGACAGGCCCATAACCATGAACTATTGAGAGCCATTGAAATTGTAGCAATCCGGGTAGCATTAGGTGTATTTTAGAATGCAGCTCATGTTCCTGACAAATTAAAACAGAGGTGTTTAGCAAGATTGATTCTCAGATATAAGTCAAATTTGTTAGTGCATTGTAAAACAGATAATTTAGAAGAAGAAAGGTGAATCGTAGTTAAAAATCCTTTCAAAATGGTGCTAATGGACAGGGATGGCCTGTCCTGGGAATGAAGCTGAACATGGATTCTGTGAACAAATGTATAGCCAAACAAGCTGTGATAAGATACACCAGAGGGAAATAGGGCATCGATTGGATTTCTCAATTTTGAAGCTAGAGCAATATTGAACAGAGGCAGCTACTTGTTACCTTAGAATTATTTTTTCAAAGCATGTTAACCTGCATCAAAGTATTTGAATCTTTAAAAATTGAAAGCTTAACAATTTTAATACTTTTTAAAAATAGTTTTGAATGTCTCCATCACAGTGTAATGTTGAAAGGTTTGTGTATTCTGATTCATGAAGAAAGGCTAAGCTGGTGCCAAACTTCCTCCTTAGTGTGCAGGTGAAAACTCTCTTCATCCCTGTAAACTGTGGAAACAAGGAACTACAGATGTATCAAAAAAAGACACAAAGTGCTGGAGTAACCCAACAGGCAGACAGCATCTATGGAGAACATGGTTAGGTGACGTTTCGGGTCGGGACCCTTCTTCAAACTCAAGAGATGCTGCCAACCCATAACGTCATCTTTCGACTTTAGTCTTTGAACTTTACTAATACAGTGCAGAAACCGGCCCTTCGACTTACCGAGTCTGCACTGACCAGTGATAACACCGTACACTAGCACTATCCAACACACTAGGGACAATATACTATTTTTTACCAAAGCCAATTAACCTACAAACCTGGACATCTTTGGAGTATGGGGTGAAACCAGAGCACCCGGAGAAAACCCGGTTGGTCATAGGGAGAAAATACAAACTCCACACAGACAGCACCTGCAGTCAGGATCAAACCTGGGTCTCTGGCGCTGTAGAGCACTCTATTGCTGTGCCATTGTGTCACCTATCCACAATCTCCAGAGATGCTGCCTGAACCACTGAGTTAATCCAGCACTTAGTGTCTACTCTTCATCCCATTTATGAGCTAATGAAAATGCTCAAGTTATGGTGTGGCCACACTGTGGCAGAGTTGCTGCCTTGCAGTGCCAGAGACCCGGGTTTGATCCTGATTACAAGTGTTGTCTGTGTGGAGTTTGTACGTTCTCCCCATGACTTGCGTGGGTTTCCTCTAGGATCTCCAGTTTCCTCCCATACTCCAAAAATGTACAGGTTTGTAGGCTAATTGGCTTGGTAAAATTGTAAATTGTCCCTAGTATGTGAAGGATAGTGATATTGTGTGGGAATCACTGGACAGCGAGGACCCGGTGGGCCAAACAACCTGTTTCCGCACTGTATTTCTAAGCTAAACTAAACTAACTCAGTGGGTCAGACAGCAACTCCAGAGAACATGGATAGGTGATGTTGCAAGTCGGGACCCTTCTCCAGACCAGCATCTGTTGTTCTGCATTCATTTGTTTCTGCATTCATCTGACGCAGATTGGGTTACCTAGAATTACTACAGGAAAATATACCTAAGAGTAATTAAATGCTGAAGACTTTGTTATGTTCATTCTGCCAAACATTTGCCACTGCTTCTTACCCTGGAGTATGTTCTGACAATACATGAACTGAAGACTTAAAAGGGTCTTAAGTGGCATGTTTTTCTCACAGAGGGCGGTGGTTATGTGGAATGCCTTGACAGCAGAAGTAATACAGGCAGATGCAATTACAAAAGACACGGGGGCACGTATTTGACTAGGAGAGATTTCAAGGGATATAGGCCAAACTGAGGCAAATTCGTAGATTGCCACCTTGGTCGGTATTGACGGGTCTGTCCGAAGGAGCCCTTCCCGATGCTGTACTACTCTGCGGCCCTATGATGGCAAGTGCAATTTTCACAGCAGGAAGCACCAGCATTCACCCCCATCTAATTTCTGACCTCGTCGTAAATACAAATTGGTTGGCAATTGGGGTTGTGTGCCGAACATGTAATGGGATTTTCTATTCATGAGAGGCACTTTGACAGACCTTCTGAGAATGTGCAATTGCAAACAGGCACAGCATGGTGTGCATCACTCTGTTCAGCTTCTTTACTCTGCAAATTGTCGGATATCTTCATAATAATAAAAAAACTTGAATAGGGACCAAAATTTATTTTCACATTAAAATAAAAAGGCTTCTTTATGCTCAGACAATTGTATTCATATCTTTAATAAACCCTATATTGGGCTGTGGAGAGATGGGGGTGGTGGAGTGAAAGGATGCAAGGGATTATAATGGGAATTAGGCCATTAAAATGAAGTCGTGATTCAGATATATAGTGAGCTCTTATTTAAAGATAAAGAGCATTGAAAGAAAATTAAGACGTGCAAAGAAAACCCTAACAAAGTGTACGGAGCAGCGATGCGAAACAAGGGAAGATTCTTCAATGATGAATAAAAATATGATTCTTGTCATCAGGGTTAATACAAATAACAAAGGACTTGCATGGGTAGATGGACAGGCTGCAATAATAAATCTTTCTGTGCTTGGAACTGTGTATGTCTGCTATAGTCCTGTTCTACCTCATATAGCACGTGCAAACAAGTTCAGAAAGCTCAGCGCAGATCAACACAATGCTGGGTAGATTATTCTTTACTGCATTTTCTTGGGTGTACACCTTTTTGTAGAGAAATGAGCCCATGTAGACATATACTGCTAGTAAGATGTAGGAGGTAGAAGTCTGAAGAAGGGTCTCGACCCGAAACGTCTGTTATTCCTTTTCACCAAAGATGCTGCCTGATCCCGTTGAGCAACCCCAGCATTTTGAGTCTATCTCAGCGGTAGAAGAACTGTCAAGGACAGGCACTTTGTTATTGGTCGGACACGTTGGTACTTGAAGAGAGGCAGATACTGGCCAAATTAAAGACACCATAAAATGGAGGATCCCTGCACTTGTCAGAAATGCTTAACCGTAGTCAGGTGAAATTTACCGTCTTTGGATGGCGTCAGCCAGGCTAGGCACAGGCTGGTATGCAGGATGGTGAGAGGACCAGGTGTTCTTCTTGTTTCTCCTAAATTGATAAAATGTATAGCAGTTTTGCAAACAAACCCTAAATGCATCATTTCGATTGGATTGCTGCAAGGCCATTGTAAATAGTATAAATAATATTGTGAGATAGTCATCCTGTTGGTTGATGATTAGTCGAACTATTGAGCCTTGGAGAAACTGTTTGAATCCCAGGGCACATGTTTCAATGTTTATACTTGTTTGCTTCCTTCCAGAAGCTCCGTTCGAATACATTGTATCAGTTACTGTATTATTGGGTTAGGGAAATGTTTATCATGTACTGTGTTAATCGATATCTGTTATTGGACGGTATAGAGACCACTCCCATGTGGTTCGGCCCCTCAACGTTCGGGGAGCAATAAAAGGCCGCTACCACGAGGTCCTGTGTTGATCTTCTGGGAGAACGCTTAGGACTGCGTGACCTTCTGGAGTGTCTCTGCTTGCACGAGGCTAGCAGGGCTTGGCCATGCAGATACAAGGATCGAACCCGCGGTGGTTAGGTATAGTAGTGGGGAACTGTTATTGTGTTTTTCCAAAATAAAATTTAGATGCACAAGTACTTGACTCAGTATTATATTGACTGAAACTAGACTGGGGGGAAACTTAGAACGAGTTATTGGAGGCCCATCCGGGATCTCAACGGACCTCCAAACACAAATAATCCCCTACAATTAAAATCTATTCCCCATATAAGCCTAATGAGATGATGGCTATTTTAAGTCAGATACCCGATCGTAGAATATCACCCGCTTCTTTTGAGAATCACTTAAGGACTACAATGCACGTTTATCACTCAGATTCCCGAGATTTATGGGTGGTGATCCAGCTAATAATTACCCCAAGTGAGCACACCAGATTCCTAACGAATTTAGGGCATCCGTTGCATCAAGCTCTTGCAAATATAATAGCGGACAATGGTCCATGGACAAAGGAAGAGGCTCCTTGCAAACACCCTTCAAAAACCAATCGATTTAGCCAGAATACTAGATGTAAGACCAAAAGGGGAGAAGGAGTGGATGAATTTTTAGAGCGATTCGCTAAATTATATATGAACCAATTGGGTGACTTGAATTAACAGAAATGGAGTAAATTCCCCTATATTGTGCCATCTTATTGAATTGCCTTCCCACCAATGTAGCAGAATCCATTAAGACTAATAACATGGACTGGACAGAAAATAGTGCCAGTCAAATGTCTAGGGCTGTAAGATATTACTGGAGGGACATAAAGAAGCAGGATAGCCTGCCTGCAGTAAAACAAAAAACTGAATAGGTGATTAGAAAATAAGTACCAAAATTCGACCCTGAATCATGGATCCCCAGAGTAACAGCAAACCATGGACGGGGAAATTAAGAGTCCCGGAATATCCAGACCGATATTATAGAGAAGCATCTGCCCTGGAGCCAGTCCTCCAAAGACCAGGGTCGAGGACATACTGGCCATCAGGAATGGGCCAGTGTTATAGTTGTGGATGGGGTAGGTCACTGGAGTATGGGGTGCCCAAATAAAGAAAGGTCTCCAAATCTGAGGAAAGACATTCTTGCCATAGAGGGAGTACAGAGAAGGTTCACCAGACTGATTCCTGGGATGTCAGGACTGTCATATAAAGAAAGACTGGATAGACTCGGCTGGTACTCGCTAGAATTTAGAAGATTGAGGGGGGATCTTATAGAAACTTACAAAATTCTTAAGGGGTTGGACAGGCTAGATGCAGGAAGATTGTTCCCGATGTTGGGGAAGTCCAGGACAAGGGGTCACAGTTTAAGGATAAGGGGGAAATCCTTTAGATGAGAAAAACATTGTTCACACAGAGAGTGGTGAATCTGTGGAATTCTCTGCCACACAAGGTAGTTGAGGCCAGTTCATTGGCTATATTTAAGAGGGAGTTAGATGCGGCCCTTGTGGCTAAAGGGATCAAGGGGTATGGAGAGAAGGCAGGTACAGGATACTGAGTTGGATGATCAGCCATGATCATATTGAATGGCGGTGCAGGCTCGAAGGGCCGAATGGCCTACTCCTGCACCTATTTTCTATGTTTCTATGAACGGAAGAGGGGGTCGCAGAAGATATTTCCAAGATCAAAGAGAATGGAGGGATCAACTGGATCCTAGAGAGCACAGAGGGAACTGGCAGGAAAATCAAGCGCCAAGGGGACAAATAATCTGTCTGGGTTTCAAGGACAAGTTTGCCAGTATCCCATCTCTGAGCCAGTCGAAGTAGTATATGGAGGAAAGGCAATCAAACATATATTTGTGATTAACCACTGGATTAGATTGCAACCTGATGGCAAGAAATCTACTATGTGCTTTCCAACTAAAAATAGAATGTGGCGATAGAGGCATAATAGTGACCCCTTGGGCTCCCGTACAACAATGTTACTCCATAGTGACCCCTCAATGGTGGTCCTTAGATCTGGATGAAGAACCCCCACTTCATATTACATTGGCTTAAGATAGGAGTGGGAAGGACAGAGTGCTGGAAACCTTCTTTAAATCATATGAAGGACAGGATTGGGAGATAGAAGTGTTGGCACTAGTGGAAGGAAAATAGGGAGCTGCCGAATATGCTAAAATACCAGCACAGTTATGGAAAAGACTTGAAGAAGTTGCTCCTCACATCACCCGAAAGGTGAATTTCCCTGCTAGAGCTAAAGACCTAGGAACAATGGTAAGAACTGCAATTACCTTGGCAAACCCGAATAATTATCAAAAGCAACATTTGTCTAATCAATCTGTTGTTGAATTTTACCAGGCACCAAGGAAGTTTATTACCCACTTACGTCATCATATGGGGCGTGAGGTATACGAGTATGTGAGGAGGACACTGCTCAGGTAGGATGCATGAACATCAATCCCATCCATGTAGCTCTCCAGAAAGGAGTAACACTTCTTTCAATCCAATCCGTACCACCCCATCTCTGGGCACTTTCCCTTGCAACCGCAGGAAATGCTACACTTGTCGCTTTACCTCCCCCCTTGTCTCCATTCAAGGACCCAAGCAGTCATTCCAGGTGTGGCAGAAGTTCACCTGAACCTCCTCCAACTTCATCTATTGCATCCGCTGCTCTAGATGTCAGCTGCTCAACATCGGTGAGACCAAGCGTAGGCTTGGCGATCGCTTCGCCGAACACCTCCGCTCGGTTCGCAATAGCCAACCTGATATCCCGGTGGCTCAGCACTTCAACTCCCCCTCCCATTCCGAATCCAACCTTTCTGTCCTGGGTCTCCTCCATGGCCAGAGTGAGGACCACCGTAAATTGGAGGAGCAGCACCTCATATTTCGCTTGGGCAGTTTGCACCCCTGCGGTAGGAACATTGACTTCTCTAATTTAAGGTAGTCCCTACTTTCTCCTTCCCTTCTCAGCTCTCCTTCAGCCCACTGGCTCCACCTCTTCCTTTCTTCTTTCCACCCCCTCACCCTCACATCAGTCTGAAGAAGGGTTTCGACCTGAAACGTTGCCTATTTCCTTCAATCCATTGATGCCGCCGCACCGGCTGAGTTTCTCCAGCATTTTTGTCTAGCTGATCTAGGATAAGTGGTCTCACCATCAAAAGTACTGGTAGCTCAGGAGAAAGTAAAATTTCTAGGAATTATAATTTCGGCTTAGAAGAGCAGACTTGAACCTATCTGCGAATTTCCAAACCCAAAAGAAACCAAACAAATGAGACAATGGGTGGGCATGGTTAATTATTGCATGCCCTGGATTCCAAATATAACTCTAGAATTCAAGGAGGTAACACCCTACACCAGCAAGGAGGGAAAATTTAAATTAACAAAGAAAGCACAGGATGCCTTTGAGAACTTAAAAAGATCATTGATGCAAGCCCCGACATTGTGAAGGGCATTATACAATCGTCTTTTCCACCTGTATTGTACAATTCTATCTGACTGTGCCACTTCGGTACCAACTCAAAAGCACGGGGATAGACATAGACCACCAGTTGCATATTACTCCTCTAAATTAGATCCAGTAGCTAGGGAACATCTTCTTTGCACTCAAATCTTCTTTGCACTCAAAACAGCAATCTACAATAGTTTACAATGAGCTGCTAATTTGACACACCAGCAGGAAATTGTAGTGTACAGTTCACATTCGGTATCGGCATTGTTGGGGCAGCTTCAAACCCAGCACTTAACAATGGCCCGCAAAAATAAGTATGAGATCTATCTGTTGAACAATCCAAAATTGCAGTTCAAACATTGTAAATTGATTAACCCAGCCTCTTTTCTTATTTCACCCCCAGAAGAGCAATCAGAAGCAGGACATGACGGCCTATTTGTTATAGAGGAAGAAACATCAGTGAGAGAGTGTACCCATGGAGGGCTCTGACATTACATTATATGTGGATGGGCATGCATCCATTGGACCGTGGGGTAGGAGATTGTCTTGGTATGCAATTGTTGATCAAAAGACGAAGGTTGTAGAAGCAGCTGCCTTTGAATCACCCTATTCAGCACAGCAAGCTGAATTATTCGCTTTAATTCGGGCTTGTATTATTGGGGAAAATCTAACAGTAAATATTTACACTGATTCTCGATATGCATTCGGGGTGGTGCATGATTTTGGACAATTATGGAAAAATAGGGGATTCCTGACTTTTGCAGGAACCCAAATATCCAAACAATTGGTGACAGATTTGTTGAAGGCCTTAATGCTACCCAATCAAATCTCTGAAATGAAATGTGGCGCCCTTACCAAAGGACAATCCCCAGTAGGCATTGGAAATTGAAATGCCTACTTAGTAGCTATGAATGTATCACGGGAATGCAAGGTGGTGGTATCTAAAATGATGAGGCAGACTAAAAGTGTAACTAACAAGTCCCCCTTGGAGAAACTGATGCCAACCATCCAAGAAATTGTTCGATTACAGGAAGAGGATACTGAAGGAGATAAGGATAGGTGGACAACTGGGATGTGTACTGGATTGTATGACTGGGCTGTGGACCACTCCATCAGGGCAAACTTGCATGACAGACTCATTCGCCGCATGGGTTATAGAGTGTTTGGACTATGCAACCCATTGTGGTGCAAGGGCAGTAGGGGGCACTCTATTGACTACTTGGTGGCATCCAAAATTACAATCTTTTGCTCAGAAGGTAAGTAGTAATTGTCTGGTCTGCCAGAAATACAATCCAGGGAAAGGAATAGGATGTGAAGGAGGGAAAACACCATGGCCTATGGGTCCTTTTGAGACATTGCAGATGGACTATATTGAACTAGAAAGATGCCAAGGATATAAATACGTTCTTGTCATAGTCGATGTATTCAGCCGGTGGATTGAAGCATACCCAACCCTTGACAATAAAGCGGCTACTGTTGTCAAGGTGCTAATGAGGGAAATTGTCCCTAGATTCAGCATTCCCATTCGGCTTAGCTCAGATAACGGTCCACACTTTATTAGACAAATCAGTAAAGAATTTTGTGAACAGCTGGGGATCCAGCAGCAATTGCACTGTACTTATCGACCATAGGCTGCTGGACATGTTGAAAGGGCACACCAGCCACTTAAAACTAAATTAGCCAAATTAAAGGCGGAGACTGGACTTTGATGGATTAAATTACTCTAATAGCCCTATTTTAGATGAGAGTTTCGCCTGCAGGGAAATCTAAATTAAGCCCAGCTGAAATTATTTACGGTATGCCTTTAAAAACCCCCTTGCAACCAGAATGCGATGAAAATAGTTAATTTCCACCATATGACTGTAGAGATGACTGACTACATCTTAGCCTTGACAAGAGCCTTAAGGGATTTTCATAGAGTGAGAGCAGCCTATGGTGATATGCCTTCATTAGTAACTCCCATTAAAGTAAAACCTGGAGACTATGTCTTAGTGTAGAATTGGGTGAGGAAAGGATCAGAAGTTCATTGGGAAGGATCTTACCAAGTTCTTCGAATGACTCTGGCAGCAGTAAAAGTTGAGGGACGAAATCATCATTGTAAAAGTATTAGTGAAGGTACCAGTGGTCAGTGACTGAAACTAGACTGGGGGGAAGCTTAGAACGAGCTATTTACAAAAGAAGAGAGCAGGGGAAAATAGAAAAGCATCCTGCAGCAATGCCCTAATTATTTTGTTGGAGTTAGGTGCTTCTGTTCTTGTGCACTGGTCTCTGCAAAATAGCCACAACAGCAGATTGAAACATTTTGATGCACACGATGCAGTGACTGATGCAAAAAGCTCCAGCTCCTGTAAAGCTGGTTAACATATGATGAGCATTTGACGGCACTGGGCCTGGACTAGCTCTACTCATTGAAACGTGCAGAATAGTGAAAGGCTTGGATAGAGTGGATGTGGAGAGGATGCTTCCAATAGTTTCAGAGTCTAGGACCAGAGTTCATAACCTCAGAAATAAAGGACGTTCTTTTAGGAAGGAGATGATGAGGAATTTCTTTAGTCAGAGAGTGGTGAATCTGTGGAATTATTTGCCACAGAAGGCTGTGGAGGCCAAGCCAATGGATATTTTTAAGGTAGAGATAAATTCTTGATTTGTACAGGTGTAAGGGGTTATGGGGAGAAGATTGAGGGGGGATCTTATAGAAACTTACAAAATTCTTAAGGGGTTGGACAGGCTAGATGCAGGAAGATTATTCCCGATGTTGGGGAAGTCCAGAACTAGGTGTCACAGTTTAAGGATAAGAGGAAAGTCTTTTAGGACCGAAATGAGAAAATCATTTTTTACACAGAGAGTGGTGAATCTGTGGAATTCTCTGCCACAGAAGGTAGTTGAGGCTAGGTCATTGGCTATATTTAAGAGGGAGTTAGATGTGGCCCTTGTGGCTAAAGGGGTCAGGGGGTATGGAGAGAAGGCAGGGATGGGATACTGAGTTGGATGATCAGCCATCAGCAGGCTCGAAGGGCCGAATGGCCTACTCCTGCACCTATTTTCTATGTTTCTATGTTTCTATGAATGGGGTTAGGAGGGAGAGACAGATCAGCCATGATTGAATGGCAGAGTAGGCTTGATGGGCCAAATGGCCTAATTCTGCTCCTATGACTTATGACTAACTGCATATTCACATATGGGTGCCACAAGGCTGTGTCAATCTTCTGGAGGAATAACTGATTCAGTTTAATAGCCTGTATCAATAATGAATTCCAAAACGTATTCTTTCTTGTGATACTGATTTTCTACCACTAGATGTGGCTAATGTCTTAATATAAATCTAATAAATAACAATAGTTATTACAATCAAATATATCAAGTGCTATAGAGCATTATGTACTTATGAATGCTGCACTGTTGTCCTTACTGCCATTTGCCTATCTTATCCTTGGATTTTGTTCACTGTCGTTACTGAGCCAATTCATTCTGCGGTGGTATTGGTGTGAGACCATATAAAACAGAAATGGAAGGCCAGGGAGTCCTCTTTTCTTTTAAAAGTAGCCAACATTATCTATGTCTTGTTCCATCCCAGTCTCTCCTTCTTCTCCCTAATCCCTTTGGCAATAGGTACAGAAGCTTGAAAGTGTGCACCACCAGACTCAAGAACAGCTTCATCCGCTCAGATATCAGGCTGCTGAATGGACCTTCGATAAGCTAGGGTAGTGTCCAATTCACCTCTACCTCATTGCAGACGATGGACATTGTCTATGGAACTGATGCGCTACAATGTTGAGAATTATATTCTGCACTCTGTATCTTCCTTCATTTTACCTATTGTACTTGAGTTTGACTTGATTGTGTTTGGGTGCAGTATTATCTGATCTAATTGAAAATAATGCCAAACAAAGCTTTTCATTGTACCCTTTCACATGACAATAATAAACCTAAATATAAATGTAAACCTGGGAAATGCTGGTCAACCAGTTGGGCTTTTAGTTCAGTTCAGTTCGGTTTAGTTTAGTTTAGTTTAGTTTAGTTTAGTTTAGTTTAGTTTAGTTTAGTTTAGATTAGTTTAGTTTAGTTTATTGTCATGTGTATCGGGGTACAGTGAAAAGATTTCTGTTTAGATTCTGGTAAAATTGAGCAAATCTTTTATTGATATCCTTGGGTAATGTTAATAATTCCCCTCTGTCTGATTTAATCTTTAATATTGCATTCTCTTTTTCCCGTTTTTTCAGTTGGCGTGTTAGAAGTTTGTGGGGTTTGTCCCCGAATTCGAAGTGTTCTTGTTTTGTGATTTGAAATAATGTTATAACTTTCTCTGACAGTAATTTATTTAGCTTGAATTTCAATAGTAGGATTTTATTATGTTTATCCATAGTTGGATCTTTAGCATTATCTGTATCTAATTGTTTTATTTGTTCTTCTAAATGTCTTTGTTCATTCTTATTCTTTTTATTTTGATAAGCTTGAAATGAAATAATGACTCCTCTAATAAATGCTTTGAAGGATTCCCATAATAGCGTGGGGGATATACCTGGTGTATCATTTATCTCAAAAAATAGGTCCATCTGTTTTTTTAGATATATACTCCCTTGTGGGTCTTTTAAAATTTGCGAGTTAAACCTCCAGAACGATTTATTCATAGACATTCCTTCTAGTTTTAAAACAAAAGTTAACGGAGAGTGGTCTGTGATCGCATTAATGTGGTATTTAGGGTTCATAGTGTGCGGAATTAATTTTGTATCCACAAGAAAATAGTCTATCTAAAACGTTAATAGACAATAATAAAATTTCAGAATTTCTAGATAACTGTAACCTACCACAATTAGAACTGAGGGAACAAGAGGAACTGGGAGCACAAATTACTTCTAAGGAGATAGAAAACACAATAAAAACACTAAAGAATGGAAAAACACCAGGACCAGACGGATTCAGTAATGAATTTTATAAATCTTTTTACGATATCGTTACTCCACGATTACAGAAAATGTATACATATGCTTTTAAAGAGCAAAGCTTACCTGAAACACTAGCAGAATCAACGATCATATTAATACTTAAAAAAGATAAAAATATAGAAGAACCAGGATCATATAGAGCTAGTGCTTGGTTAAATACGAATCAAAAAATAATAGCGAAAACACTAGCCAGTAGACTAAACAGGTATGTTAGTAGACTAATAAATGAGGATCAAACAGGATTTATACCTAAGAGACATTCATTCAATAATTTGAGATGTTTGCTTAACATAATGCACTCACATAAATCTCATGACCAAGAGTTATCTATCATCTCACTGGATGCAGAAAAAGCGTTTGATCAAGTAGAATGGGATTATATGATTAAAGTATTGCAAAAATTCCAATTGGGAGAGAACTTCATTGCATGGATAAAACTATTATATAACAAACCTACGGCTAGAATACTAACTAATAATATATTGGGTTGTGTTTTTGCGCAAATTTAATTACAACGCAGTGGTCAAGATGGGAGTATTAGTAATCGTACAGATATAACATCCTTAAAGGATTGGACAGGCCAGATGCAGGAAAAAATGTTCCAGATGTTGGGGGAGTCCAGAACCAGAGGTCACAGTTTTAGACTGGGGTAGGCCATTTAGGACTGAGATGAGGTCAAACTTTTCACGCAGAGAGTTGTGATTCTGTGGAATTCTCTGCCACAGAAGGTAGTGGAGGACAACTCGCTGTTTTTTTTTTCAAATGAGAGTTAGATTTAGCTCTTAGGTCTGAAGGAATCAAGGGATATGGGGAGAAAGCAGGGATGGGGTACTGATTTTGGATGATCACCCATGATCATACTGGCTTGAAGGGCCAAATGGCCAATGCCTGCACCTATTTTTCTATGTTTCTTTGTTGGTCGTTGTTGGCAGGTTGGGCCGAAGGGCCTGTTTCCACACTGTATGACAAGGTTTGTGGCTTTGGCTGGAGTTCAACTTGTCATGGATGCTGGGGGTGGTCTGACTGACACAGGAAATTGAGATATTTACAGTCAAATTATGAGGTATGTTTGCTAAGTCTGTTATTGAAACTGATGTGGAAGGTACATGAGCTAAAACTACAGCAATAAAAATAATGCAGTGATGGTTATATTGCCCCTTGAGCTGACAGTGTGTTTTGCTGTGACCAAGTAAATAAATGAGCAACTGCATTCCATAAATGTGGCCTCCACAGAATTGAAGTCACAGCACTAGGCAAAGCACAACTTCACTAACTGCTGCAGGTGGCACATTGAAAAACAATATTAACACTCCATTTGCATTTCAATAACGAACAAAAGGTCCAAACATTTGCATCAATGCCGTTTAACACTTCTGTCCCTTCAGTTATGCATTAGCAGCATGTTTCCACATTAAAATGAGAGGAGGGCGTGGTGAAAGCATGATTGACAAGCAAATAGCTCGGACTCTGAATTTGTCTAATTCTCACATCTCAAAAACCACCAGATGGTAGAGTGCGCTCCAGAGCCCAGATGTTTGGAGAAGAATGATGACTCCTCATAGTTCATCTGAGAATAGCCAAAACAAATGCAGTGGACTGCGGGTGAGGCAGCATCTATGGAGCAAAGGAAATAGAAACATAGAAAATAGGTGCAGGAGGAGGCCATTCGGCCCTCCGTGCCAGCACCGCCATTCATTTTGATCATGGCTGATCGTCCTAAATCAATAACCCGTGCCTGCCTCCTCACCATATCCCTTGACTCCACTAGCCCCTAGAGCTCTATCTAACTCTCTCTTAAATCCATCCAGTGACTTGGCCTCCACTGCCCTCTGTGGCAGGGAATTCCATAAATTCACAACTCTCTGGGTGAAAACGGTTTTTCTCACTTCAGTCTTAAATGACCTTCCCTTTATTGTAAGACTGTGGCCCCTGGTTTTGGACTATCCAAACATTGGGAATTTTTTTCCTGCATTTAGCTTTACCAGTCCTTTTATAATTTTATATGTTTCTATAAGAGACCCCCTCATCCTTCTAAACTCCAGTGAATAAAAGCCTAGTCTTTTCAATCTTTCCTCATATGACAGTCCGGCCATCCCAGGGATCAATCTCGTGAACCTACGCTGCACTGCCTCAATCACAAGGATGTCCTTCCTCAAATTAGGAGAACAAAACTGTACACAATACTCCAGATGTGATCTCACCAGAGCCCTATACAACTGCAGAAGAACTTCATTACTCCTGTACTGAAATCCTCTTGTTATGAAGGCCAACATTCCATTAGCTTTCTTCACTGCCTGCTGTACCTGTAAGCCAACTTTCAGTGTTCAAGAAGGAACTGCAGATGCTGGAAGATTGAAGGTACACAAAAATGCTGGATAAACTCAGCGGGTGCAGCCGCATCTATGGAGCGAAGGAAATAGGCGACGTTTCGGGCCGAAACCCTTCTTCAGACTTTCAGTGACTGGTGTACAAGGATGCCCAGGTCTCGCTGCACCTCCCCCTTAACTAACCTAACCCCATTGATATAATAATCTGCCCCCTTGTTTTTGCCGCCAAACTGGATAACCTCACATTTATCTATATTATACTGCATCTGCCACGCATCTGCCCACTCACTCAACCTGTCCAGGTCACCCTGCAACCTCCTAACATTCTCTTCACAGTTCACACTGCCACCCAGCTTTGTGTCATTCACAAAATTGCTAGTGTTGCTCCTAATTCCCTCTTCCAAATCATTAATATATATGGTAAACAGTTGTGGCCCCAACACAGAGCATTGCGGTACTCCACTCGCCACTGCCTGCCATTCTGAAAAGGACCCGTTCACTCCTACTCTTTGCTTCCGGTCTGCCAACCAATTTTCTATCCATGTCAACACCCTACCCCCAATACCATGTTGACTAATCCTTTTACTGCTATCGAAATGCCCCATTATTACCTCTTTAATAATTGACTCTAGCATCTTTCCCACCACCGAAGTCAGGCTAACTGGTCTGTAATTCCCCGTTTTCTCTCTCGCTCCTTTCTTGAATATTGGGATAACATTAGCTAACCTCCAATCCACAGGAACTGATCCTGAATCTATTGAACATTGGGAAATGATCACCAATGCATCCATTATTTCTAGAGCCACCTCCCTGAGGACCCTGGGATGCAGACTATCAGGCCCAGGGGATTTATCATCCTTCAGTCCCATTAGCCTACCCAATACTATTTCTCGCCTAATGAAAATTTATTTCAGTTCCTCTACCCCCTTAGATCCTCTGTCCTCCAGTAAATCTGGGAGATTGTTTGTGTCTTTCTTAATGAATACAGATCCGAAGTACCTATTCAACTCTTCTGCCATTTCCTTGTTGTCCATAATAATTTCACCCGTGTCTGCCTTCAAGGGGCCCACATTTGACTTTGCTACTCTTTTTCCTTCAACATATCTAAAGAAGCTTTTACTGTGCTTCTTTATATTCCTGGCCAGCTTCCCTTCGTACTTCATCTTTTCAGCCCGTATTGCCCGATTTGTTTCCTTCTGTTGTCCTATGAAAGTTTCCCAATCCTCTGGCTTCCGGCTACTCTTTGATGTGTTATACATCTTTTCTTTTAGTTTTATTCTATCCCTAACTTCTCTTGTCAGCCAAACAGGCAACATTTCGGACTGAAACCCATCTTCAGACTGATGTGAGGGTTCGGGGAGGGGGGGGGGGGGGGTCGGGAAGAAGAATGGAAGAGGAGGAGCCAGAGGGCTAGAGGGAGAGCTGAGAAGGGGAGGAGACAGTAAGGACTACCTGAAATTAGAGAAGATAATGTTCATACCACTGGGGTGTAAACTGCCCAAGCGAAATATGAGATTGGAGGAGGTGCAGGTGAACCTCTGTCGCACCTGGAAAGACTGCTTGTGCCTTTGAATGAAGTTAAGGGGGGATGTAAAGCGACAAGTGTAGCATTTCTTGTGGTTGCAAGGGAAAGTGCCCGGAGAGGGGGTGGTTCGGGTGGGAAGGAACGAATGGACCAGGGAGTTACGGAGGGAGCGGTCTCTGTGGAAAGCCGACAGGGGGAGGAGATGGGAAGATGTGGCAGTTAAAGGTTTACCCTTTCCCTGCTATTACACTGGGTTGGCAATAACGCCCTCTACACAGCAGACCAGCCCAGCTTTGCTGAGCAACATTATATAATTCTACAATTTAGTACCCACTTATGCAAAGCAGCTCTCTGCGTGGACCCTCAGATGGTGCAGGCAGAAACTCTTACAACATTTAAGAAGCATCTGGATGAAAAGGAAGAACCTTCTGCACCCTTGAGTTCGGCTGCAGGAGGCACTCATCCTGGGGAACAAGGGCTGAAGAGGGCCAGGCATGGACAGGGACATTGTTTCATGGGATGACCGGATGGAGACGATCGCTGCCAGCTGCAGCCGAGACTGTAAAAAGGTGCCAATATGGTTCCTCTTGCATATGGCCTCAATGGGCTGTTCTTAGCATTCTGTATTAACCGGGGGATTCTGCATATGTACAGGAATAATTTTGCTGAGCTGTATGAAAAAAAAGTTCACTTTACCTGGTACACAAGAAAATAAAGAAATCATTGAACCACTGAATCACGAAGGTGGAGAAAGCTATCGACCTAATCTGGGTAAATTGAATTATTCAAGACGGGTACGATGGGCAACATGGACTTGATGGGCCGAAGCACCTCTTTTTGTGCACTTCAATATGAAATTATGGCTAAAACATTTGTTGCATTCATCAGACTTTCTAATGCTTCAAAACTTCAGAAATTAATTTTATAATCTTGAAAGCTTTCTGTAAGTTCTGGCAGAAGAAATGTAAGGGCCAGGTGAAGGTCAATTTATATCGAGGAAGAAGGCAGGATCGTTTTTTTAATAAAATGTTAAGAGAGAATTTAAGGAGCCATTCAAAAGTATGCAGAAACTGCTTCCATTTTAAAGTAGATAGTTCCAGACAAGATTTAGATTTGTGATAAGAATAGGGGTTGAGATAAGTATAATTTTTTTTTATCCAGGGAGTTGTCATGGTTTGGAATGCACTGTCTGTAAAGCTCATAAAGTAATAGAAAATGCACCCTGAAAAAGTAATTGCGTCAAAGAGAATTTGGTGCAGGTTCTTTGTAACTGTCCTACATTTCATGGTTGCAAATCGTCTCACACTGCATGTTTGTAACAACTCCCTAATTACACATCAGTTCCAAGGTATAGGGGGCTATGATGGTAACCATGCACCAAAGGACCTGCTTCTGAAAGAATGAATGAATGAATGAATGAATGAATGAATGAATGAATGAATGAATGAATGAATGAATGAATGAATGAATATTTTATCACATGCGTCAAATCAGTGACATTCTTTGTTTTATATACCCAAGGTATGCAAAGAGTCGCCACCTAAAGGGCGCTGACAAATTTACAACGTATCCTGCACCAGGCCCTCCTCTTTCCCTCCCAGCGGTTCCCCCACGCTGGGCCCTCCTTTGTTCTTCCTGCCCCCCCCCCTCGTGGCCAGTGTTGTATAACTCTATGATTCTGCAACTCTACATTGCCACACCAATATCACATAATATGATTGTACCCTGTCTTCATTTATGTGGTCGATCCATGGTACTTTGCAGTGGGCTGACAGGCCACTCAGTACTTCATGATGAAAAACCACCACCACCTTCTAATCAATTCTTCTGGGCCCATTATCTCACTTATCCTGAGTAAAAACAAAATAGTGGCTTGTTGCATTCTCAGTTCAGCAGACAGTCAACATTTGGAAATACAAGGATTGATAAGAGAAGGAGAGTCAGCATGACTTTCTGCATGGGAAAATGTATCTCATGAACTTGATTGATTTTTTAGAAGAAATTACCATGTAGATTCAAAAAGAAGATGTTGTCTACATAAAGTTTAGCAAAGACCTTTGACTAGATCCCACATGGTGGGCTCATCTGGAAGGTCAGGTCACAGGTGATCCAGGGGGAACTAGCCAACTGACCACAACATTGGATAGGTGGAAGGGGTCAGAGGGTGGTAGTGGAGGGTTGTTCATTCATATTGGATGTCTGCAACCAGTGGTGTTCCACAGGGATTGATTCTGGGGCCACTGTTGTTTGTTATCTGCAGTCATGATTTGGATGACAATGTTATTAGTGTGATTTAAGTTTGTGGATGGCATCGTAATTGTTGGTGTAATGAGCAGTGAAGAAAGTTATCTAAAGTTACAAGAGGATCAAGATGAACTGGGAAAGTGTCCAAGGAGAAAAAACAGATGCTCGTGGGTCTTGCATTGTGGTAAGCTAAACATGTGTCGGACTTACACAGTAAATTGTGTAATAGGGGACTAGGGCGCACCATTTAAGAAACATTTCAACAGGTACATGGATAAGCTAGATTTAAAAGGATATGGGTCAAACATAGGCAGGTGGGACTAGTGTAGATGATGCATATTGTTCAGTGTGGGGAAGTTGGGCTGAAGAGCCTGTTTTCACACTGTGCGACTCTTTCAGAGACCAACAGATGCAGGTATATAGTTCAATAAAGTGACCACACAGGTAGACACTGTGGTGAAGCAGACATTTGGCATGCTTGCCTTCATTAGTCAGGGAATTTTGTACAGGATGTGTAGGAAAGGATTGCAGATGCTGATTTAAATCGAAGGTAGACACAAAATGCTGGAGTAACTCAGCGGGACAGGCAGCACCTCTGGAGAGAAGGAATGGGTGACGTTTTGGGTCGATGAAGGGTCTCGATCCGAAACATCACCCATTCCTTCTCAACAGATATGCTGCCTGTCCCGTTACTCCAGCATTTTGTGTCTACCTTCATTTTGTACAGGAATTGGGATGTCATGTTGCAACTGCAAAGTCATTGGAGAGTCCAAACTTGAAGTATTGGGTATATTTCTGGTCACCCAGCAAGGAACAAGGATGGCATTCGACTGGAAAGGGTGGAGAAAAGACTCATGAGGATGTTACCAGAACCAGTGGACTTGGGTTATAAGGAAAGGCTGGGCAGCCTGATAGAATTTTTCATGGAGCTTAGGAGTCTCAGAGTTGATCTTATGGTGGTGTATAATGTCATGAGAGGTGTTGATAAGAAAGGGGTTGAATAGCCACAGCTTTTCCCTAGCATGGGGGAGGCTAAAACTAGAGGGCATTAATTGAAGATGAGAGGGGAAAGATTGAATAGGAACCGGAGTGGCAACATTTTCACACAGAGTGGTGGGTGTATGGAACAATTCACCAGATGAAGCTGAAGAGCCTGGTACAATTACAATGCGTAAAAGATATTTGCATAGGTATATGAAAGGGAAAGGTTAGCAGGATATAGGTAGAATGCAGGCAAATGGGACTAGCTCAGAACAGCATGTTCCCATGCTATAAAACATGCATTTCTGAACTGAAGGTGTTTAACAACCAATGGGCCAGTTTATTAGTCATGGTATTTACATTCATTTGTGAGTTGGTCCCAAGTGATTATTTTCACGGTCACAGAGAGTTCAAAATTACTACGCATCTTGGTGATTTCCTGGAGCATTGGGCAGGAGGTGCAATATACTAGTAGACAGATGCTTAAAACAAATCCTAGTAACTCTTTTGGTGAAAGAGATACAATATTCTTTGGACACACAGGAGCACAATTCAGATATATTCTCAATGGTCAGCTGACACATCGTTGCTAATGTGGCACACTTCCACTAGAAAACAGCAATAGTAGAAAGTAGAAAGCTTGTGGTTTTGTTGCCCTTATGGTCAATTAGCTTACAACTCATCCAGAATCTTTGCCATACTCTTCAGTTTAAAAGCATTCAACATGGGACTAGTTTGCAGCATGTGATTTGCAGCAAGAGGCAGTTATGAGATAGTGGCCTGAAGAGTTTGTTGGAGATGTCAGAGGTGAAGGAGAGCCAGGGAACGCCGCGGTCTGGGAACATTGAAGTCATGCAAAATTTAACAGGATTTCATTACTGCATTTCTATTCTGTTTCCAACCTGACAGCAGTCAAATTACTTGGAAATTCTGAGGGAATAGGAAGACTGCAGGTTAAAGATTGGCAGAAGAGGGAAGACACTGTGAAAGGGAAATATTGATGTCTGAGTTTAGGAGGAATAAGAGAGATGTTGCTATGGGAAGATGGCTGGCGATCAGGGTCTAGAGGACAATTTAAATGCGTAGGAATGCTATTGGGAAGAAAGAAAGTCAGAAATCCAATCTCAGGGGAAAACAGAGATTAACAGTATCATGAATGTATATGGTGGATGTGAATGGGAGTGTTGGTATTGGAGATGGTATTGGTAATGGTATTGTGTATTATGTCACATGTACTGAGGTACAGTGACAAACTTAGTTTTGCATGCCATCCATGTTGACCATACTGTACATGAGTGTAACAGGTAGTGCAAACGAGAAAATTAAACAGTGCAGAATACATGTTGCAGCTACAGAGAAAGTGCAAGTACGATAAAAAAAAATGCTGCAACAAGGTAGAATGGAAGATAGGAATACATGCTTAGCATTTAGAGGTCCATTCAAGAGCCTAAATAGCAGCAGAGAAGAAGTTGATCTTGAATGTGGTGGAATATGCCTTCAAGCTTTCATATCTTCTGCCCACAGGAGAGGGGAGAAGAATGGAAGACCAGAGTGATAATGTTGGGTGCTTTACCAAGGGGTCGGGTACTTTTCGGCACCGCCGTATCGGCACCGCTGTTTTTGATTGTCCCCCCGTTTAATATAAATGTAGGTTTCTGTTGTCCCCTATAAATTGTGTCATGAATTTTCCTATGCCCAAAATAAAAATAACCAGCCGATAACTAATCTTAATTAATCTAAACTTTCATCTTTCTTCATCTAACCTACTTCATCTAACTTACTTACTTCATCTAACTTACTTCATCTGAAACTAAACCAGTAGAATGCATTTCGAGACTTTGTAACAATTTACTGTCTACTTTGTTAATGATTGCACTTTAAAAATGATTTGTTTTTACCCTCAATTTTGGGTGTGTTTAATGAGACGTTCTCATGAATTAGCAAAACAGCGGTGCCGAAACGGCGGCGCCGAATGGTACCATTCCGTTTCCAAGGCAGTAAGAATATAGATGGTATCGAGGGGGGAGGCTGGTGTGCGTGATGGGACTGAGCTGCGTACTCAACTCTGCAGTTTCTAGCGGGCAAAGCAGTTGCCAAACCAGCCTGCAATGCAGATGGATAGGATGCTTTCTGTGGTGGAGGGAAAGGATGGAGTGATACCCAGCGAATGACAGGGTGATGACCACCGACTGACAATTGGCATTCACAGCAGACTGAACAATAGCACAGAAGACTCCCCAGACAGTGAACACTGAAGCTCCTGGGCATTGTGATTTCATTCCAGATGAACTATGGGCTGATGGATTCAATTTAGTATGACAAGATGATTGCCAGGGTTTGAGGCAGCAGTTGAAGAGAAATAGAGATGACAGGGGATTTTACAAAGGGTACCGAGAGCTACTTTTAGCTGGATGGCAGTAAAGGACATTTCAGATCAGTTAAGATGACCAATATGTTTTCCTCTGAAGTTAAAAAGCCGAAGGAAATTAGACAAGGAGCAGTCAGATCAAGTTGAAACCTGTTTTTCTTCATAAAAGAGTCAAAAGAGTCAAGAATCTTTGTCTTGTGTACCATCAATGGAACAATAAGATTCTTACTTGCAGCAGCATAACATGCTTGTCAACGTAATGTACACAGATAGTATATAACAGTGTCATAGAGTGATACAATGTGGAAACAGGCCCATCGGCCCAACTTGCCCACACTGGCCAACATGTCCCAGCTACACTAGTCCCACCTGCTCGCATTTGATCAATATCCCTCCTGCAACATGGCCTCCCAATACACCTGCAATATGACCTCCCAACCTCTATACTCCATAATCTGAATGATGAAGGCCAATGTGTCAAAAGCCTTGTTGACCACCTTATCTACTGTACCTGCGACTCCACCTTCAGGGAACCATGCAACTGCACTCCTAGATCCATCTACGCCACAACACTCCCCAGAATCCTACCATTCCCGCCCATGTTAAACTTCCCACAATGCAACATCTCACTGTTCTCTGCATTAAATTCCATCAACCATTCCTCAGCCCACCTGGCCAAAGATCCTGCTGCAATTTTTCACGACCATTTTCACTATCTGCAAAGTCACCCACTTTTGTATCATCTGCAATCTTGCCATGTATGTTCTCATCCAAATCATTCATATAGATGACAAACTGTAACGGGCCCAGCACTGAAACCTGAGGCACACCACTAGTCACAGGCCTCCAGTCTGAGAAGCAACCTTCCACCATCACCCTCTGCTTCCTTCCATGAAGCCAATTTTCTACCCATATCCTTGGAACCCATGCGATCTAACCTTCCATTCGGAACCTTGTTGAATGCTTTGCTGAAGCCCATATATACATCTACAGCTCTGCCCTCATCAACCCTTTAGGTCTTTAAAAAACTCAATCAGTTTTGTGAGATAACCTCCCACATACAAAACTATGCTGACTATCCCTAATCAGCTCTTGTCCATCTAAATGCCTGTATATCCTATCCCTCAGAATACTGTCTAGTAACTTTCCAACTACAGATGTTAAGCTCACTGGCCTGTAGTTCCCAGCATTTCCCATGCAGCCCTGGGAACTACATTGTAATAATATACTAAAACATTTCAATAAATGAATAACCACAATATTAATGGATCTGAAAATGGACCAAATTAACTATTTAGATTTGCGAGGAGATGGTGAATTTTGCTGAAAACAACTCAGGGAACGATGAATAGAAGAAAATTGGAGCAGGAACAGTCTATTCAGCTCCTTAACCTTGCCCCACCTTTCTATATGATCATGGGTGAATTATGTTGTACCCAACTCCTGACCCCCATAACCTTTCATTCTTTGATCTTTCAAATATTTTTAACTCCTTAAATGTATCTAATCATCTGGCCTCCACTGTCCTCGGGGGCAATGAATTCCAGAGACTCACTGGGCTGTGAGAAAACATTTTGAGGCGTTGCAGTAAGTCATAAATGTTTTACTGCTTATATGTGCTTCGTTTGACACTGCAGAAGAAAAATAACAGGAAAAGGTCTTATTATGGAAAGGCATGGGGGGGGGGGGGGGGAGGGACAAAGGCCATGTAGTGGATCATGCAACCCACTGGCACAGTGACATGGGCACAGAGCAATGGCAAATATAATCATGAAAACCAGGGAAAATGTACCACAATGCAGGCCATTTGGCCCATTTTGACCATACCAGTTGTAAATTAGCAGTACAGCAACCAATACAATCCATGTAATGGGATCCATGCCATTGCTTTGAATAGTTTGGAAGGCAATGATCAGAAGCTGACACATCAAATCGTAATATCACACTGAGCTGCTTGTAGTTGGTGTAAATGACCATGGGATAAATACTTTTGAACTTTCGTCAAATTAAATTCTGACAAAATTTCTGACAAAAAGCCATCGACCTGGAACATTAGCTTTATTGCCCCTCTGCGGAGAAGCAGCCTCACCTGCTGAGAATTTCCAGCAACAACATTTTTTGTTGTTCTTGCAGGATAAATAGTTTTTGGATCCAGGAGGAAATCAATAAGCCTTAATCAACAGATTCAATGAGTTGGTGCTGCTGCGCCGTCAGAAGGATAATGACGAAATAAACTATCAATGCAATGTGCTGGGTCTCATCACCATCAAAGAATTCACTTCCAAACACCTGCCCTGATATCAGTTGAAAACAAAGAGAAATTAGCAAACCAATAACCACACACCACACCATGGAGCCAACTATATCAATATAATTATGAACAATCCTCAAAACCCTCCCTCCACACCTTTGCACACCAGCCAGTTTAGTTTTATTTTTTATTTTTAGAGATACAGCGCAGGAACAGGTCCGCGCCGACAAGCGATAACCGCATATTAGCACTATCCGATACACACTAGGGACAATATTTACATACACCAAGCATATTTACCTACAAAAACCTGTACGTCTCTGGAGTGTGGGAGGAAACCGCAGCTCTCGGAGAAAACCCACGCAGGTCACGGGGAGAACATACAATCTCCACACAGACAGTACCCGTAGTCAGGGTCAAACCCGGGCCTCCGGCGCTGCAAGAGCTGTAAGGCAGCAGCTCTACCGCTGCGCCACCGTGCCACCAAAGTGGTTTGGGGCATGATTATATTCCTATTTTCAGCTTCACAATGTTATTTCACCATATTAATGCATGGCCAACAGAGAGGCTTCTTAAACTTGAAAATGCAAGAAAAATTCCATTATCACAGTTGCAAAGGATTGGGAAAATTTACAAAAAGGCCCTACAGGTCAATCAGCGATGGTTCAATGCAAATTTGAATGGTATTTTTTGGGTTGCTGCATCAGCGTGTCCGTTTTTTCCAACTTTTTTTGTTTTTTTAGTATGTTTTAAAGTGTGGTTTTAATGTTTCTATGTGTGTTTTGTGTGGGGGGTGGTGTGGGGGGGGAAGGGGGAAACCGTTTTGGTCGCCTCCTCCATGGAGAGGCGACTTTTTCCAGGTCGCCTACCCCGTGGCCTAACAGCAAGGATCGGCGCGGCCTTTCCCGGAGACGCGCCCGTGGCTTCAGCGGCGGGCGCAGCGCGGACTCTCGGCGCGGAGCGGGCTTGCCGGAGGGGAACGCTCCGTTTCGCTGGCCCGCGGCAGCCGGCAGCCTGAAGCCATGGTCTGCAGAGCTCCAGCTGGTGCGGCGTCTGCAGCCCGGGATCCCTCGTGGGGGACCCGGGGGGAAGAAGATGCTCCGAATGCCGGCCCGCGGCCAACTTCTACTGCAGGTCCGGCTTGGACTTACTGGCGGTGCTTCTGGCTGCGGCAGGAACTTTAAATCTTCGACCGCCGGCCTGCGGCCTACACCATCCTAAAGCCGCGGTCTCCGGTGGGGAAGAGCCGACTCTGGACTAGCTCTGGACTCTGGTCCTGACCACGGGGGTAAATGGAGGAGGACTGGCCAAATTTTGTGCCTTCCACCACAGTGATGAATGCTGTGGTGGATGTTTGTGTTAAATTTTTATTGTGTTTTTGTGTGTTCTTTATCATTGTACCGCTGCTGACAAATTCATTTAACTTGCACTTTATGTGCAATGTGATGAATAAAACCGTATTATATTGCAAGAATTATTCATTTGGCTGCTGTGTCGGGTTGAGGACTTAATTGTTCCTGGATGCAGCAGATGCTGTGTAGCTGACTCCAGACTGAAACTCGTGCCAGTTGACAGGCTGGTTGCAAATTAACAGCCCAGTATACACTAAAAGCCACGTTATGAGATCCATGCCTTTGCTTTGAGTAATTTGGACGGCAAATAGGGGTTAATCAATGCATACAAGATACCCGCAGATCTCCAGCATTTACTCTCCAAGGTGCTTACCATTCGACCTGGAAAGGTATTGGTGGCCCTCTGTAGTTACTGGTCTTGAATCTTACCCCATGTGAAGGACTTTCACAAGTAGTCTGCAGTGGTTTGAGAATGTGACCCTCTGCCTTCAAGATATTTAGGGATGGATGATAAATGATTGCCTTGATGGTAATATCTCAAAAATGAACAAAATAATCTTTGTGAGGTGCTTTCTTCAAGGTTAATGGTGAATGGCATCATTTCAATGCCTGCTACAAAATGTGGACCATGATGTCATGGATAATGTGCATTTTTTGAAAGGTTGTGATTTCTCTAATAACACAGCTTCCTCCAGATCATTAACAGCTTCCTCCAGATCATTTGGTCAACATGTGAGATAGAACAACTCTTCACATACTGAGCACAGATTAATTCTGAAGGATTAAGTCTGAAGATTGAGTCCGAAGAAGGGTCTCGACACAAAACGTCACCTATTCCTTCGCTCCATATTGAGTCTGAAGAGGGTCTCGACCCAAAAGGTCACCTATTCCTTCGCTCCATAGATGCTGCCTCACCCACTGTTTCTCCAGCATTTTTATCTACCTACAGATTATTTCAGAGCCTTTTATTCATTGCATTTGTAGTCGTATTTTCTTGCAGCCTGCAAATAGTTTGCTTTCCTGTGCAATGTTCACAATAAACCTACTGTGAGATCTCCACTAAAAAGCCACATTACACTGTTTGCAATGAATTAACACATGAAAGATTGACACAACTATTCTCTTGACAGATGTCGAATAACCTGCTGAGTGCTTCCAGCATTCACTATTTCTGCTCCACGTTTGTTTGGGATATTTATGAAAGAATGCTCCAGGAAACACAAACAACGGGCATGTCTCATCTAAGAATTTCTACTGTGTGGCATTATCTATATATACATTGGATCTCCTGCTACGTTGCTCGCAGCCAAACTGCTTTGTCGGCTTTGGTTCACATTACCAGCTATTGTAAGGTGAAAGTAGGAATGAACATTGAAATAAACACAACACAAACACAAAATACGGGACATATTGAGTTACCATTTTTAAAAACGTACTTAGTAATCTACAAGAATCTCCCCAGTCAGATTTGTACCTGCGAGATCATCTTAAAAAATAGTTTATGCACAAATCTGTTGTAAGATGTTGCTGTAACGAGGACCCTGGTGAACAATGACACTAATAGCCTGCCTTCAAAGTGAAATTATAACATTAATAGATAAACAAGAATTGAGAAGCACAGTTCTACATAAACACTTCCACGCCAGGTCAAGTGCAGATACCAGACAACAAAAGCATAATTTGTTTGAAGAATGCACGGTCTGTTTTTTTTCCAAAGTTTATATTGATTCTCATTGTCCCCGCTGGCTCCCAACATATCTACCTGGATCTTGCGGCAAGGATGGCCATGAAACTGAGCAGTGAGGTCATAAGTGATAGGAGTAGAATTAGGCCAATCTTGGCTGATCTATCTCTCCTTTCTGAGCCCATTCTCTTGCCTTCTCCCCATAACCTCTGACACCTGCACTTGACACAGGGTCATATGTCACCTCCCACTTTGCCATGTGTCAAACTGTCAAGGTCCTGCAATGCTACCTACTATTATCTGATCTCAAATGAATGGGGGCTTGTGATCTGGCGCAGATTCTGTGACCAGATTCCCCGATATGAACGGGAGTTCCCCTCTTCCATCATACATGAGGCCCTCACTCGTGTCTCCTCGGTACCCCACAGCTCTGCCCTTGCTCTTCCTCCTCCTAGTCGTAATAGAGACAGAGTCCCCCTAGTCCCTACCTTTCACCCCAATCAGCCGTCGCATACAACACATAATCCTCCAAAGTTTTGGCCACCTCCAACGGGATCCCAACACTTCCCATCTCCACCCTTTTCCGCCTTCCACAGAGACCGTTCCCTCCGCAACTCCCTGGTTGACTCATCCCTTCCCACCCAAACCACCCCCTCCCCAAGTACCTTCCCCTGCAACCGCAGAAGATGCAACACCTGTCCCTATACCTCCTCCCTCGACAAGTCCTTTCAGGTTAGGCAGAGGTTCACTTGCACCTCCTCCAACCTCATCTACTGTATCTGTTGTTCAAGATGTGGACTCATACATCAGTGAGACCAAACGTAGACTGGGTGAGCTTTTCACTAAACACCTTTGCTCAGTCCGCCTGAACCTACCTGATTTCCCAGTTGCTAAACACTTTAGTTCTCCTTCCCACTCCCACACTAATCTTTCTGTACTAGGTCTCCTCCATTGTCAGAGTGAGGCTAAATGCAAATTGGAAGAACAGCATCTCATATTATGCTTGGGCAGCTTACAGCCCAGTGGTATGAATATTGATGTATCTAACTTCAAGTAACCCCGGCATTCGCCAGAACTGTGCCAAAAGTTTGTTAAACACCTGTGTGGCTGCACCAATGATTTATGACCTGCTGGTATTGCTCTCACTACTTCAGCTCAATATTGACTTCCAACACATGCCCAACTCGCATTGCTTCAATAGCACCAATTTATTGTCAGTGCAGAGGCACCTGATCCCTTTGATCCTACAAAGAAAGTAAACAGGTGAGGGCAAGCTTGAAATTAAAGAATTGATGCTGCCGAGTTGCAGAAAATTAGGGGGAAAATTCAGCTGAAACAAGTAACCAAATCATTCAATAATAGTAGAGGTTAACACATCACAACTGCATTCCTCCTATTTCTTTTCCGGTATATATCAACTCTCCCTCAAGATATTGTTTCTCTGCTCATAACAGGAGAATTGAGGAATTGATTTTTGCTTTCAGCTGGCCCCTCTTTATTATTTCACACTCATTGTGGTGTTGTTAATAAATTGGAGAAATACTGTAGATTGTTTTTCCTTTATATTGATTTTTTTTTTTACCAGCACCATGGAATTTTAATCAACGTCTCCTTTTCTCCATGTGGTCATGCACGTGTAGCCTTAAGCCTCAAGCAAGAGAACTTGGGTATTTCTTCCAAGGGAGCCTCAATTCATCATTTTACATTAATCTTCCCACCAATATAAATTTCACCTCCGAGATCTTTTGCCAAAGTAGATTAAAACTTAAATGCATTTAAAATAATTAAATTCCAATTGCAGGCCTCTCTGATCTCAAAAGTAAATGGTCTTACTCGCTTGATGTTTAAAAATTCTCCAATAAAAGAAGCTGTCATACTTCATATATACAATACAGTACGTCAACATAGGATTAGTATGTTTAATCCAGACATTTGTATAGGTAAAGGATGTATAATTTGCTTTCAGGTCTCTTGGCATACAAATTATAATAGCTTGCCTTAAACCTCAAGCATTGAAGTTGAAGAAGTTTAAAATCAGCATAAAGCTTCTGATGAAAGTCCTGATGAAGGGTTATTGAGCTGAAACATTAACTCTCTCCTTCCCAGTGCCTTCTGACCAGCATTGTATTATTTTTTATTTCAAATTTTCATGGCTGCAGCTTTATTTTTTATAGAGAAGAGCTCAGTTTAGTTTAGTTCAGGTATACAATGTGGAAATAAGCCCTTCAGCCCACCGAATCCACGCTGACCAGCAATCATTCCTATACTAGTTCTATTCTGCATACTAAGAAAAATTTACAGAAGCCAATTAACCTACAAACCTGCATGGCTTTCGAGAGTGGGAGGAAACCGGAGCATCCAGTGAAAACCTACATGGTCACAGGGAGAACGTACAAACTGCTACAGACAGCATGTGTAGTCAGGATCAAAACCTTGTCTCTGGCATCCCCTTGCTCCTTGCTTCTTGCTTCTCCTTCTTTAAACCTTGCTTCAAAGCTAAGAAATGGAAATGTTATTTCCACCTGATGCCACCACAGAACAGACTGAGAACAGCCAGAAAGCCATGGATCAGATTCTACAAATTGCCAGAAACTCATGCAATAAAGTCTAGTGTAGACAAAAATGCTGGAGGAACTCAGCGGGTGAGGCAATATCTATGGCGAGAAGAAATACGCGATGTTTCGGGTCGAGACTTCAGTCTGAAGAAGGGTCTCGACCCGAAACATCGCCTATTTTTTCGCGCCATAGTTGCTGCCTCACCCATTGAGTTCCTCCAGCAATTTTGTCTTCCTTCGATTTTTCCAGCATCTGCAGTTCTTTCTTAAACGATGAAGTCTAGGAGTAACTCAAAATATTTTCATATTTGACAACAATGGAATAATGATAATGGGATCCCATCAGTTGTCCTTTCATTCTGCCAATATACTTGGATTATTGTTTAGAAATATTCATCAGGGGGTGATCTAAAGGTCTCACTCCTAGTGGGGAAAGGGCAATAGAACCATGAAAATGCAATCCCGATTAGGAAGGGAACCAACCCACAGCTTCTCTGTGAAGAGTTGTAGAAGTGAGGGTGAGATATCAGAGAAAAGAGCAAAGTTAGCTGTGTTACAGATCTTGCATAATGAACACGTTTTCTTTAACATAGAAACATAGAAATTAGGTGCAGGAGTAGGCCATTCGGCCCATCGAGCCTGCACCGCCATTCAATATGATCATGGCTGATCATCCAACTCAGTATCCCGTACCTGCCTTCTCTCCATACCCCCTGATCCCCTTAGCCACAAGGGCCACATCTAACTCCCTCTTAAATATAGCCAATGAACTAGCCTCAACTACCCTCTGTGGCTGAGAGTTCCCAGAGATTCACCACTCTCTGTGTGAAAAAAGTTCTTCTCATCTCGGTTTTAAAGGATTTCCCCCTTATCCTTAAGCTGTGACCCCTTGTCCTGGACTTCCCCAACATCGAGAGCAATCTTCCTGCATCTAGCCTGTCCAACCCCTTAAGAATTTTCTAAATTTCTATAAGATCCCCTCTCAATCTCCTAAATTCTAGAGAGTATAAACCAAGTCTATCCAGTCTTTCTTCATAAGACAGTCCTGACATCCCAGGAATGAATTACCTTCTCTCCTCTTCGTGTGGGGAACTTGGCTTTTAGTGCAGCATCACGAAAGACAAATTACAGAAATGTATGATCGCTGACGTATTTTTAGCCAGCAGCGGCCATTTAATGGCATAGCTGCTTTGCAATGTGACTTTATAGGTTGCATCCAAAATTAAATTCAGAACACAGCCCTGAAACAATCTCATGGACGTCAAAGAAATTCAACATCTCTTTATAGTATGATAACCATATAACCATATAACAATTACAGCACGGAAACAGGCCATCTCGGCCCTACAAGTCCGTGCCGAACAACTTTTTCCCTTAGTCCCACCTGCCTGCACTCATACCATAACCCTCCATTCCCTTCTCATCCATATGCCTATCCAATTTATTTTTAAATGATACCAACGAACCTGCCGCCACCACTTCTACTGGAAGCTCATTCCACACCGCTACCACTCTCTGAGTTATAAAAAGATAGAAGAGTGAAAGGAAGAAAGTAATCAATTCCAACTACAATAAAGGTCAACTTAAGACCTCCGGGTCAAAATACTAACCAATTTAAATATTTATTGACATGATATGCCATCCTTCCAGAAATGTAGATTAAAAATCCAGCTACATTCAGGAATCAAGAACATTTACTTTGTTTTGTATCAGCGTCAGTCCTTTTAACTGTTTAGTTTAGTTTAGTTTAAAGATACAGCATGGAAACAGCTCGTTCAGCCCTCATGGACTCAATGCTGATCAACGATCACCCATACACTAGTTCTATCCTACACAGTAGGATCAATGTACAGAAGCCAATAAACCTACAAACCTGCACGTCTTTGGAGTGTGGGAGGAAACCGGGGAACCTGCAGAAAATCAAAGTGGAAGAACGTACAAACTCCGTACAGACAGCATCCATAGACAGGATCGAATCAGGGGCTCTGGCGCTGTATGGTAGTAACTCTACCACTGTTCTGACTCTAACTGTCCTTAAAGGTAAGTATGGTGATGTACTTCGGAAAATAATAGTTTAACCAAACATATATAAATTTGACATGTTACTATGTGGATGTTACAGCTATGAGGCTGTAATGCCCAACATAATTGCTATTCACTTGCTTATGAAAAGATATCCCAAATGCACAAAACTCCTTTGACAAACATTAATATCTATTCAGAAGTACCAATCAAGTAAAAGGAAGAAAGTAATCAATTCCAACTACAATAAAGGTCAACTTAAGACCTCCGGGTCAAAATACTAACCAATTTAATTAAATATTTATTGACATGAAGGATTCTACTTCCCACTTGCAGCCCCTCCACACACACAGATTGATTGATTTTCCACATTTCCGCTTTTAAACGAAATTGAGCACTTTTCATGAGGCTTCATGTTGCAAAGAATGCGTCAAAATAGGGTTCCATACTCACTCGTGAATTTGCTGCCTCCAGCGAGACATTTTGAGGCGATGTACTGGGCACTGCAAAAACCAGAAGAGAAGCAGATCGTTAATGAAACCAAAGGGGAAAGCAGTGAGAGCATTATCCAAATTAAACTGTCTCCACAGTCCAAAATCAAAAACAAAAACATTCTACCACGTGGTTGCAGAGCTCCATGGCTTTCTCTATTTACTCAATAACGTGGTCATTTACAGGATGAAATGATTCGGCGTGCCGCACGAAAAGACAGTCATTCTCTTAAATATATTTCTTCTTTCCAATGCTTCATTGAGAGCTCAACTCAACCCATTTCAACTCTTGTGATGGTCATAGAGTAATTGAAAGGTATGGAATGGAAACAGGGCCTTCGGCCCATCTTGCCCACAGTGGCCAAAATGTCCCAGCCACACTAGTCCCACCCCCCCCCACGTTTGGTCCATATCCCTCCAAACCTGTCCTATCTATGTACTTGTCTAACTGTTTCTTAAATGTTGGGATAGTGCCAGCCTCAATTACCTCCTCTGGCAGCTTGTTCCATACACCCACCACCCTTTGTGTGAAAACATTAGCCCTCAGATTCCTATTAAATCTTTTCTCCTTCACTTTAAACCTATGTCCTCTGGTCCTCGATTAACCTACTCTGGGCAAGAGACTCTGTGCATCTACCCGATCTATTCCTCTCATGATATTATACACAAGAGTTTCCTGGACAGGACCTACATTGAGGTTGTCACACCAAGAATACAGGAAAAACCAAGGTGGGTGACTATGAGAAAGAGTAAATGAGTAGTGCAGGCGACCCCGGTGGCTGTACCAAATGAAAACAGGCACACCGTCTCGCGAGCGGATGACACAACAAGATTGAGTGGTAGTCAGGGCTGTGATTCCAACCCTGGTGCTGAGGCTCAACGGGGAAGAGTGACTCCAGGCAGAGCCATAGTGGTGGGAGACCCCATCGTCATAGGTGCAGACAGGAGATTCTGCGGCAGCAGGCGAGACTCCACGATGGTGTGTTGCCTCCATGGTGCCAGGGTCCAGGACGTCTCGGAGTGGCTGCACGGCATCCTCAAGAGTGAGGGGGAGCAGCCGGAGGTTGTCGTGCAGGTTGGCATGAATGATATGTGTAGGAAGAGAAAGGAGGTTCTGCAACAAAAAATTTACGGAATTGGGTAGAAGACTGAAAAGCAGGACCTGCAGGATAGTGATCTCAGGATTGCTTCCGGTACCTCATGCTAGTGAAGGTGATAATAGGAAGATAGAGGATATGAATGTGTGACTGAGGAGTTGGTGCAGGGGGCAAGGATTCAGATTTCTGGATAATTGAGATCTCATCCGGGGCAGGAGTGGCCTGTATAAAAGGGATGGGTTGCACCTAACCTGGAGGGGGACCAGCATCCTAATGGGAAGGTTTACTAATGCTACACAGGAGGTTTTAAACTAGATTGGCAGGGGGTGGGATCTCGTTTAGGACAGAGGCACATGAGAGGCTAGAAGTTGGCAGGCTAGAAGGTGGTGTGGGAAAAGTTAGTGGACAGAATAGGCAGATGAAAGGCTGAGAGCGAGGAAGGAGGGTTGGTTTAAACTGCATGTATTTTAATGCAAGGGGTCTGACGGGTAAGGCAGATGAACGTAGGGTATGGATAGGTACGAGCGACTGGGACGTTGTAGCCATGACTGAAACCTGGTTAAGGGAGGGGCAGGACTGGCAGCTCAATGTTCCGGGGTACAGGAGGTTCAGGAGAGACAGGGGTGAGGAAAAAAGAGGGGGGGGTGGGGAGTTCAATTGTTGGTTAAGGAGGATGTCACAGCTGTGTTCAGAGGCGACATTATGGACGGTTCGTCTCGTGAGGCTATATGGGTGGAGCTGTATGGGTTCAACCTCTCCCTATAGCTCAGACCCTCTAGCCCTGGCAACATCCTTGTAAATCTTCTCTGTACCCTTTCCAGCTTGACAACATCTTTCCTATAGCATGACACCCAAAACTGAACACAATACTCTAAATGCGGTCTCACCAATGTCTTATACAACTGCAACATGACCTCCGAACTTCTATACTCGAATTTCCCATTGGAATTTGTGTATAAATGCAGGTTCTAACCTTCAAGAGCCAAGAGAGAGTCAAGAGTGCTTCATAGTCATATGTACAGACAGCAAAATAATGTGCTTACTTACAGCACTACAACATTGCGCCCTTAAGGTAGATTGTGAGAGGAGCCCCCAGGGCACAAAGGTGAATGGGTGAGGTGCGGAGAGGGACATTGTTATGCTGGATAGAAAAGCAACGGCTGGAGGCCCTACAGCAGCCTGGGACTCGCCTAGATTGTGCACTGCAAATAATACCGAGAATGCGGACTGGACTTTAAAAATGATGCCAAAACCTGGGTCTTTTGCATACTCAGTAGACTATTTCTGTATACTTTGCTAATTGAGGATTTTGCTTTAGTATGGCAATACTTTACTGAACTTTTAGCAGAAAATGTTCACTGTGCGTTTGCACATGACAATAAAGCACCATTGACCATCGATAACAGGCCGAGAAACACAATGCACATGGATAATATGTAATAAACAAAAAAATCAAGAATTTAATAACCACAATACTAGAGCAAATTAAAAATCCATCCAACATTAAAGAATGTTTGACTATCTGGTAAAGAAAGGGAGGAACAAAATCAATCTCTCGCCAAACAACTCTGAAATCGTTATATTCTCTATATCAGTTTGATCTGTATGGTCCCTAATACCAATCCTAACCAGTTATCAATCCAGCTTTTAAAAATATTCACAATCATTTGGAGACTTAACATATACGCATTTTATTTTCTATAAAGGGAAATATCTTACATTGTTTCAATCACAATTTTTATTAACCACAGATTGACTATGTGGTAGTCATAGAGTTATAGAGTCATACAGGATGGAATCAGGCCCTTCGGCCCAATGTGCCCATGTTTCCCTCTAAACCTTTCCTATCCAAATTTGATTTATTTTTTAAGTAAAGCTGCTTTTGGAACGTTGAGAAATTTGATTATTTAGTCCCGTTTACTTCAGTTTATTTTCTGGAATGAACCGTAACAACAACTATTTCTAGTTTGTTTGCTGCCACTCTGGAAATTCAATATGGAATTTCTGAATTTTCATCACAACAGTGTAACTAACATGGTCTTCATGTTCAACACAGGTCAAATGACACAATTACCGTCCAAAGCACTGTTTGGAGGTTTAACTAGAAAATTAGAACAGGTACGCCTGGAAAGAGGCTGGTGTGGTACTATTACCTGACACTACCTGATCCAAATCGATTTTGTTTCTCACAGTAAATTGCATTTTGGTGAGAAATCATTCCGTTCACAAAACGAGAACCTCCTTGCTGGGAGACAAAGTGCTGGAGTGACTCAGCATGTCAGGCAGCATCGCCAGAGGATATGAATTGGTGACGTTTTGGGTCTGGACCCTTCTTTCAGTCAGGATCGCTGCTTAATTGATAGATAATCTAATTAAATATCTTCATAAAATAAATAGCAATTGTCTCCATTAAACTCAGCTATCTATGGTAGATGTCAAATATATGGATGCAGTTCCAGAGGAGGTGGTGGAATCAGATACAATTACTATGCTTTTAATGGGCCAAATAGCCTAATTCTACTCCTATAACTTGTGAAGGCATTTAGATCGCAACTTAAATAGTAAAACACTAAGTCCTGGAGGAACTCAATGGGCCAGGCTGCATCTCTAGAGGACATGGATAGTTGATGTTTCAGGTTGGCCCCTTCTTTGGACACTTAGATAGGCAAGGCAAAGAAAGATGTCCTAATGCAGGCAAATGGGATTAGAGTAGCTTGGTAAAAAGGTCACCAATGGTTCAATAGTACTTTATTGTCACATTTAACAAGCTACAGTGCAATTCTTTTTTGCATACAGTTCAGTTAAAAAATTACTATACATAAGCACAATCTTATTAAGATTAAGTACCAGTGTATATGAATAGTACACTGAGACAGTATACAAGAGCTACCAGATTTTGGCACCATTTTCAAGTTGTTATAAGTGCAGAGTTCTTAACTTCGCCATAAAGGCCCCGTTATCCTGGCGGCACTACAGCATGGACATGACATGCTGTTTCTATGCCATATGATTCCAGGACTTTATAAGTCAGTTCACAAAAGGCAACTGGATATGAAGAATGAGACAACAAATGAGTCTATTGACCTTAAAGGTGATTAAAACTCTGGACGAATTGGTAAACAATGCAGAACAGCAAGAACTAATCCTCAGCACTAATAGGCAATAAAATAGTAGAACTAATCTGTGGAAGTAGTTCACAAAGCGGAATAGAATTGAGTAACAGGATCATGTAGATTAAGTCTGGAAGGAGAGATAAGGCAGCTGCAGTGCAAAACTAGGCACAAGAAGACAAAATGGAAAATCAAGGTGGGAGAACCAGATGATAAAACTGTTTATCATAACCACGGTGATAGATGCTGACAGGACATGACGATAGAATAATTAACAAATACTTGAAAGTTTATCGACATTTTGGTTGAGAAATTAGGCCATTACAGCAAAGTGATTAAAAAAAGTTAACGACTTTATGCAACAAGCAATCAATACAGTTGGCTAAATGAAATGAGTGATGAGCTGGTTGACCAAGGTAGATAATCATATAGATAAGGAAAATGGACACTAGCAGCACACATACTAATAACGTCTGAAGAAGGGTTTCGGCCCAAAACGTTGCCTATTTCCTTCGCTCCATAGATGCTGCCGCACCCGCTGAGTTTATCCAGCGCTTTTGTCTGCACACATACTAATCTTCAGTCCAATATTCCAGCAGTCAAAGTTATATCACACTCTACCCTACATAATGCAGTCCCAAATAGTAATTACATTATCAATATAATTAATATCTCATTGGCACTCATGTAACTTGCTTTTTTCTTGCTCTTATGTATATCACTGAAAGCCAACAAAAAGGCAATTGCTATTTGTCACCTAGACAGAGATAAAAATAAGCAAAATCAATTCAAACAAAATTCAGCAGCAGTTTTTAAAATATTTTTCTTTGATGTGACACATTAACTTTGTTTCCATTTCCACAGCAGTGTTTTGTTTTCATTTCTAAACAAGTCGACAAAATGCCACATAATCTGAAGAAGGTTCCCTGATCCGAAACATCACCTATCCATGTACCTGACCTGCTGAGTTACTCCAGCATTTGTATCAGACGTTGTGAAGCAGCATCTGCAGTTCCTTCTTTCTACCACATAATTAGTTTAGTTTATTGTCACGTGTACCGAGGTACAGTGAAAAGTTTTTGTTGTGTGCTAACCAGTCAGCGGAAAGACAATATATGATTACAATCGAGCCATTCACAGTGTATAGATACATGATGATGGCAAAAACGTGAATAATATTTAGCCAATAAAGTCCATTCAAAGATAGTCCAAGGGTCTCCAATGAGGTAGATAGTAGTTCAGGACTGCTCTCAAGTTGTGGTAGGATGGTTTGATTGTCAGATAACAGCTGGGAAGAAACTGTCCTTGAATCTGGAGGTGTGCATTTGAACACTTCTATACCTTTTGCCCGATGGGAGTGGGGAGAATAGGGAGTGGCCAGGGTGCAATTCATCCTTGATTATGCTGATTCCCTTGCCATGGAAGTATGTGACATCCGAGCGGGAAGGTTTACTAATGCTGCATGGGAGGGTTTGAACTAGATTGACGGGGAGCTGGGATCTCGTGCAGGACAGAGGCACCTGAGAGGTTAGAAATTGGTGTGGAGGGTGGTGTGGGAAAGGTTAGTGGACAGAATAGGCAGGTGAAAGGAGGAGAGCGAGAAAGGAGGGTTGGTTTAAACTGCATGTATTTTAATGCAAGGGACCTGACAGGTAAGGCAGATGAACGTAGGGCATGGATAGGTACGAGCGACTGGGACGTTGTAGCCATGACTGAAACCTGTTTAAGGGAAGGTCTGGACTGGCAGCTCAATGTTCCGGGGTACAGGTGCTTCAGGAGAGACGCGGGAAAAAGACGGGGGGGTGGGGGGGAGGGTTGCATTGTTGGTTAAGGAGGATGTCACAGCTGTGTTCAGAGGTGACATTACAGATGGTTCGTCTAGTGAGGCTACTGTATATGGGTGGAGCTGAGGAACAAGAAAGGGATGATCACCTTGTTAGGGGTGTACTACAGACACCCCAATAGTCAACGGGAATTAGAAGAACAAATGTACTGGGTGATTGCAGCCAGCTGCAGGTCAAAGGTTGTTGTAGTTGGGGATTTTAACTTTCCCAATATAGACTGGGAAAATTATTACGTGAATGGTTCAGATGGGATGCAATTCCTCAAAAGTGTTCTGGAGAGTTTTATTAAGCAGTATGTGGAGGCCCTCACATGTGAGAGGGCAACGCTGGATCTAGTATTGGGAAATTGAGAAGGGCAAGTTAATGAAGTGTGTGTGGAGGAGCCTTTTGGGACCAGTGACCACAGTTAGTAATGGATAGGGACGGAGAGGGTTCACATGTTAAAATGCTCAAATGGGATAAGGCCAACTTTGAGGGTATGAGAGAAGGTCTATCTCAAGTTGACTGTAGCAAGTTATTTGAGGTGAAAGGAACATCGGCCAAGTGGGATGTTTTTAAAAGTGTACTGAAGAAAGCTCAGGGGTGAAGGGCAAAGCAGGCAAACATAAGGAAGCTTGGCTGAGAAAGGAAATTGAGACGTGAGTCAAAAACAAGAAGGATGCATGGGATGGCTATAGGCAGCTGAGATCAAGTGCATCCCTGAATGAGTTTGCCCTCGACTCGTACTCGCAGCATGGTCGACCTAAGGTCCTAGGAGGTCTTTGCAACTCTCCTTCATGCTCGAGGGTAGTCCCCGAGCACTCCAGGCCTCAGCTAGGTCGCGGCGTATTATTCAACATATTGAAAAATGCCCGCGAGTAAAAAAAGGTCGCCATGGAAAAAATCGATACTTTTTTTACTCGTAGGTTTAGTCGAAGTAGGTCGTAGTAGGTCGACATGTTACTCGTAGGTAATCGAGGGTAGTCGAACGTAATCGAAGGTAGTCGTAGATAGTATTCGACATAGTCGAAGAGAGGTCGAAGGAGATTGAAGGAGGTCGTCTTCACTCTCCACTATTCGGTCCAATTTTCCCAAAGCTAGTCAAAGCTAGCCGAAGCTAGTCTTCAACATAATCGAAGGAGGTCGAAGGAGGTCTTCTACATAGTCGAAGGAGGTCTTTAACATGACATTTTAAAAAACTCTCATAAACTCTTTAAACTCGCGAATTAGGTCGCCGCAGTGGGACAGCCCCTTATCTGTCGAAGAAGTACTGAAGGTACTAACTGTCGTGTTTGTAGGTAGGCAAATCTCCAGGGCCTGATCTGACATATCCAAAGACATTGAGGGAAACTAGAGAGGAAATTGCGGGAGCCCTGGTTGAAATTTACGAGTCGTCCTTAAATACAGGAGAGATGCCGGAAGACTGGAGGGTGGCAAATGTTGTGCCTCTTTTTAGGAAGGGCTGCAGGGAAAATGCTGGGCACTATAGGCCGGTGAGCTTAACATCTGTAGTTGGTAAGTTATTGGAGAGTATTCTGAGGGATAGGTTATACAGGCATTTGGATGGGCAAGGGCAGATTAGGGATAGTCAGCATGGTTTTCTACCTGGGTGGTCGTGTCTCACAAATCTGATTAATATTTTTGAAGACGTGACCAAAAAGATTGATGAGGGCAGAGCTGTAGATGTTGGGTACATGGATTTCAGTGCCGACAAGGTTCTGCATGGTAGGCTGCTCTGGAAGGGATCCAAGGAGAGATAGCTGAATGGATGGCATATTGGCTGCATGGAAGGAAGCAGAGGGTGATAGTGAAAGATCGCTTCTCAGCCTGGAGGCTTATGACTAGTGGAGTGCCACAGGGTTCGGTGCTGGGCCCGTTACTGTTTGTTATCTACATCAATGATTTGGATGAGAACATACAGGGCAAGATTAGCAAATTTACTGATGATACAAAAGTTAGTGGTTTGGCAGATAGTGAAGGTGGTTGTGAACAGCAGGATCTGGATCGATTGGACATGTGGGCAGAGGTATGGTTGAAGAAATTTAATACAGAGAAGTATGAGGTGTTGCATTTTGGGACCGAACAAGGGCAGGACCTCCACAGTAAATGGGAGGCCTCTGGGTAGTGTTGTAGAGCAGAGGGATCTAGCAGTAAAGATGCATGGTTCCTTGAAGGTTGAGTCGCAGGTTAATAAGGTGGTCAACAAGGCTTTTGGCACTTTGGCGTCCACCAGTCAGAGTATTGAGTATAGAAGTTGGGAGGTCATGTTGCAGTTGTATAAGATGTTGGTGAGACTGTATTTAGAATATTGTGTTCAGTTCTGGGCACCATGTTATAGGAAATATATTGTCAAGCTTGAAAGAGTTCAGAAAAGATTTACAAGGATGTTGCCAGGACTAGATGGTATGAGCTATAGGGAGAGGTTGAGTAGGCTGGGTCTCTATTCCATGGAGCGCAGGAGGATGAGGGGAGATTTTATAGAGGTATACAAAATCATGAGAGGAATAGATTGGGTAGATGCACAGAGTCTTTTGCCCAGAGTTGCGGAATCGAGGACCAGAGGACAAGGTTCAAGGTAAAGGGGAATAGACTTAATAGGAATCCGAGGGGTAACTTTTTCACACAAAAGTTGGTGGGTGCATGGAACAAGCTGCCAGAGGAGGTAGTTGAGGCTGGGACTATCCCATCGTTTAAGAAACAGTGGCACAGGTACATGGATAGAAAAGGTTTGGAGGGAACGCAGGCAAGTGGGACTAGTGTAGCTGGGACAATGTTGGCCGGTGTGGGCGAGTTGGGCCGAAGGGCCTGTTTCCACACTGAATTAATCTATGACTCTATGACCCCAAACACATACAGGTGTGTAAGTTAATTGGCTTGGTATAAATGTAAAACTGTCCCTAGTGTGTTTAGGATAATGTTAATGTGCAGGGATTACTGGTCAGTACGGACTAGGTGGGCCAAAGGGCCTGTTTGCGCACTGTATCTCCAATCTAAACTGAATTGTTGTCTGCTGAAGTTGTTGAATCTCACTATGCTGTGTACAAACAGTTGTGTTTTTGACACTTTTAAGGAGACTGAAAACGTTGCCAATCTTTCCCAAAGGGGTAATCTAGTCGCCAGGTTAAAGCCAGATCTTTTATATTCTCAAGTGCTCATTCCATTCCCTCGCTCTTGCTCAATCTAACAATTAAAACACAAGCCAATAGGGTTCTGAAAACTTTGAATATCGTAGACATGGAAAGACTGATTGTGCACATCATTAAATCCAGATCTAGGGATAATAAATATGAAAGTTCACGTACATCCCACTGGGAAATAAGAAATAATATGTTCGTTTAGTAAGTGTCAGAATATAGACCTTGTTTTTACAGAAGATGTGGCGACCTTCAAAATGATATTCAATGGGCATAATTATAATGCATAAACACTGAAAGTTAAGTTTAGTTTAGAGATACAGCATAGAAACAGGCCATTCAGCACACTGTGTCCACCCAACCACTGGACACTGGCCTATTAACATTAATTCTATGTAATCCCACTTTCTCAGCGACTCATAACACACTTGGGGCAATTTTACAACGGCCAGTTAACCTACAAACTCTCACGTTTTGGGGATGTGGAAGGAAACTGGATAATCCAGAGGAAGTCCACGCGCTTACAGGGAGAACGTGCAAATTCCACACAGACAGCACCTGAGGTCAGAGTTAGATTTAGCTCTTAGGGCTAACGGAATCAAGGAATATGGGGAAAACGCAGGAACGGGGAACTGATTTTGGATGATCAGCCATGATCATAAGCAATGCCGTTGCTGGCTCGAAGGGCCGAATGGCCTACTCCTGCACCTATTTTCTATGTTTTTATGTCAGGATTGAACCCGGGTATCTTGCTCTGTGAGACAGCACCTCCACCAGCTGCACCAATGGGCGGTGGAGAACATATAGGAATGTTGTGACTCATAAATGTGGGAAAATGATCCCTTTTGTGCTGCATGCTAACTATTTTTTAACATGCATCAAGTTCCTTTCATCAACACCTCGGGCACAGTGACCTGTAGCAGCTCCAGTAAAACACTATCTCATTTTTGAACTTCTTGTTTTTTCTTTTCAAACTCCCCTTTGCATCACCATGGCAACTGAACAAAATCTTCGAGTTGTCAAAGCACATCTAATTTTGGACTCTTTAAGCATGCTTAAAATTAATTGCTTCGACAGTCACAGCAATGCTCTTTGAATTGTTGAAAGATACAGCATGGAAACAGGCCCTCGGGCCCACTGAGTCCATGCCGACCTTTGATCTCCCATTCACACTGGTTCTACATTACCCCACTTTCTCATCCTTTCACCCACGCACTTGGACAATATTCAGCGGCTAATTACCCTATAAACCCGTATGTCTTTGGGATGTGGCAGGGAGCCGGAACACCCAGAGAAAGAACACATGCTCACAGAGACTACATGCAAACTCCACACAGACAGCAGGCAAAGGTCAGAATCTGGTGCATTTTGACAGGAGCTCCACCAGCTGCACCAAGTCAAGTTTATTTGTCACATACGCCTACGAGATGTGCAGTGAAATGAAAAGTGGCAATGCCTGCGGAATGTGCAAAAAACTACAAAACAGAATAGAACAGAATCAATAATTGCATATTAGTGAGAAAAAAGCCCCCAGCAATTTTAAAAAGACACAACACAACAGTAGTTTGGTACAATAAGTTAGTCCCTGGTGAGATAAGAGATTACAGCCCTAATGGCCTCTGGGAAGAAACTCCGTCTCATCCTCTCTGTTTTCACAGCATGGCAACGGAGGCGTTTGCCTGACCGTAGCAGCTGGAACGGTCCATTGCTGGGGTGGAAGGGGTCCCCCATAATGTTGCTGGCTCTAGATTTGCACCTTCTGATGTATAGTTCCTGCAGGGGGGCGAGTGTAGTTCCCATAGTGTGTTTGGCCGAACGCATTACTCCCTGTGGAGCCTTCTTGTCCTGGGCAGAGCAATTCCCAAACCAGATTGTGATGTTTCCGAACAAGATGTTTTCTACAGCCGCTGAGTAGAAGCACTGGAAGATCCTCAGACAGACTCTGAATTTCCTCAGCTGCCTGAGGTGGTAAAGGCGCTGCCTTGCCTTACTCACCAGTGTGGCAGCGGGTGATGTCCATGTCATATCCTCAGTGATGTGGACTCCCAGGTATTTAAAGCTCACCCTATCCACAGCATCCCCATTTATCTTTAGTGGTGTGTACGTTCTCAGATTTTGTGCCTTCCTAAAGTCCACGATCAGCTCCTTAGTTTTTTTCACATTCAAGAGGAGGCTGTGGTCCTGACACCGGAGTGCCAGATAAGCCACCTCTTCACTATTTTCGGTGATCAGGCCCACCACCACAGTGTCATTAGCAAACTTGATTGTAGAGTTGGAGCTGAACTTAGCCACACAGTAATGTGTGTACAGGGAGTACAGTAGGGGGCTGAGGATGCAACCCTGGGGGGTTACAGTGCTCAGGGTGAGGGCCTTTGATGTGTTTCCTCCCATCTTGACTACCTGGGGCCTGGTGGTGTGAAAGACCAGGACCATGGCACACAGGGGGTTGTTAAGTCCCAGTTCCAGCAGCTTCTCAGCAAGTCTGGTGGGGACTGTCGTGTTGAACGCTGAACTGTAGTCAATGAACAGCATCCTCACATAGCCCCCCTTCTGGCTGTCAAGATGAGAGAGAGCTGTGTGCAGAACCTGGGAGACCGCATCGTATGTGGATCTGTAGCGGGTCCATGTTGTGAGGGAGGAAGGCGCAGATGTGGTTTCTTGACCATCCTCTCGAAGCATTTCATGACTACTGAGGTGAGGGCCACCTTTCGGTAGTCATTTAAACAAGCTGGAGAGGCTTGGTACAGGTACAATGATGGATCATTTGAAACAGACAGGGACCACAAACTTGGCCAGGTGTGCCCTTCAGATTCTGGGACCCTGTATTCCTTCCCCAAACCTTTCTGCTGCTCTACCTATCTTTCATTTTTAAATCACTCTTTTAAAATGTCCTTCTTGTCCACGATTTTGGTTCAATGTCCCAAAACATGGCTTGGTATCATGTACCATCAGAAGCAGTTCGAAACATTTTGCTACCAGAAAGTTATGACAGGTGGCGCCGTACGATGGTGTCTCGCCAACGGCCTCTCATCCTTTTCTTCTTTAGTTGTTTTAGTCTGTTGTTAAATGTATGTTTTAGTGTATCTTTAGTTTTGTGTTATGTGGGGATGGTGGGAAGGGATGGTGGGAAGGGGTGGTAGAAACTTTTTTAATCTCTTTCCTCGACGGAGATGCGGCTTTTCCATATCGTGTCTCCATCCGCACTGCAGCCTAACATCATGTAGCTGGCGGCCTCTTGCTGGGGATCGACTTTGGTAGCACCAACTGCAGGAGCCTGCAGACTTAACGTCGTGGAGCTGGCGGTCCCTTTGCTGGGGATCAACCTCAGGAGCTCCAACCGCAGGAGCCTGCGGACTTTAATATCATGGAGCTTGCGGTCCCTGGCGGACCAACTTCAGGAGCTCCTACCACGGGAGCTACGACCACCCCGATCATGGGAGCTTCGATCGCCCCGAGGCGGGAGAAAAGGAGGGAAGAAGATAATACATTATTACCTTCCATCTCAGTGTGCTGTAGTGGTTGTTTATGTTATTTTTTTATGTAGTTGTGTGTCAGAGTAATACACTGTTGAAACAGGCCCTTCGGCCCAACTCGCCCACACCAGCCAACAATGTTCTCATCTACCCTGGTCCCACTTGCCTGTGTTTGGTCCATAACCCTCTAAACCTGTCTTATCCAGGTACCTGTCCAACTGTTTCTTAAACAATGGGATAGTCCCAGCCGTAACTACCACCTCTGGCAGCTTGTTCCATTCACGCACCACCCTGTGTGTGAAAAAGATACCCCGCAGATTCCTAATAAATCTTTCCCCCTTTACCTTGAATCTATGTCCTCTTGTCCTTGATTCCCCTACTCTGGGCAAAAGACTCTGTGCATCTACCCGATCTATTCCTCTCATGGTTTTGTATACCTCCATAAGATCTCCCCTCATCCTCCTGCGCTCCATGGAATAGTGACCCAGCCTACTCAACCTCTCCCTATAGCTCACACACTCAAGTCCCGGCAACATCCTCGTAAATCTTTTCTGAACCCTTACAAGCTTGACAGTATCTTTCCTATAACATGGTGCCCAAAACTGAACACAATATTCTAAATGTGGTCTCACCAACGTCTTATAAAACTGCAACATGACCTCACAACTTCTATACCCAATACTCTTACTGATGAAGGCCAAAGTGCCAAAAGCATTTTTGACCACTTTATCTACTTTCGACTCAACCTTCATGCTCTTGTACTCCTAGATCCTTCTGCTCTACGACACTACCCAGAGGCCTACCAGTAGGTCCTGCCCTTGTTCGACGTCCCAAAATGTAACACCTCACACTTCTCTGTATTAAATTCCATCAATCATTCCTCCGCCCACCTGGCCAATCGATCCAGATCCTGCTGCAATCGGTCACAACCATCTTCACTATCTGCAAAACCACTGACTTTTGTATCATCAGCAAACTTGCTAATCTTGTCCTGTATGTTCTCATCCAAATCATTGATGTAGATGACAAACAGTAACAAGCTCAGCACTGAACCCTGAGGCTCGCCATTCGTCACAGGCCTCCATTCTGAGAAGCAAACTTCCACCATCACCCTCTACTTGTTGCTTTTTTGGTATGATTGTATGGCAAATCAAAATCCTTGTATATTTTTACATACTTGGCTAATAATTAATTACAATTACAACTACAATTACAATAATATTAGTGCAGGTTTTCAAGAGATGTTATGCTCTGTAGTTAGCTGCAGCAAGGCTGATAAACAAAGAAAATTCTCACACCGTTCCAGGGGCCAGTTTGGAATTATGATTGGAATTGGAGTGTCATGGGGTAGCACTGCAGGTATGCAACAGAACTCTGCCACAACTCCAATAAAGCCATAAGTAAAGAAAAAGCCTAAGCACAAGCTCTTCATAAATTTCAGAAGCTCTAAACCAAAGATAGTTCTCCTTCCGTCTCTGTAGCTTATTGAAAATAATGAGCAGATCGGGAGGTAGAGAGCTGAATCTTGGTCTGTATCGCCCACACACCTGAGTTAGGAGCAAGGAAGCCTGCTTGCTACTTGTATCAGTCCAGTCCCTTATGAGGAGATGAGAGATAACTGGGAATGATAGAGAGTATCAACATTTTCTTATACATATCTTAGATTGGGTGATTTAGAAGTGAATTATCAATTTCCATCCTCCTTTAAGATCAGCACACATGCCTTTTGAATCAGTGTTTTCAATCTCCTGAGAAAATTGACTCAAGTCTCCTCTCCTGGCATACTCTTGGCAAACGTCCAAACTATTAAGCTAGTCGTAGACTTCAGGAAGTGGGGTGGATTATTTGCCTTGATCTGTATCAAAGTTGCAGAAGTGGCAATGGCCAAGAGTTTTAAGTTCCTTGGTGTGAAAATTACCAACAAGCTGGTCCAATCCCATGGTCAAGAAAATGCACCAATTTCTTTACTTCCTCAGAAGTCAAACAAAGTCTAGGAGCAGCACAGTGGTGCAGCTATAAAGTTGCTGCCTTACAGCGCCAGAGATCCGGGTTCGATCCTGTCTGTACGAAGTTTATATGTTCTCCCCTTGACCATGTTGGTTTTCCCTGGGTGCTCTGGTTTCCTCCCACACTTCAAAAATGTACAGGGTTGCAGTTCAATTGACTTTGGTAAAGATTGAAAATTGTCCCTAGCATATAGGATAGTTCTAGTGTATGGGGATCACCGGTCGGCATGGACTCGGTGGGCCGAAGGGCCTGTTTCCACACTGTATCTCTAAACTAAAATCGGTGTGAACCAAACAACTCTTACCGATTTCTGCAGATGTACCAAAGAAAGCATCCTATCAAGATACATCACTACTTGGTATGGCAACTGCACTGCCCAAGGCTGCAAGAAATTGCAGAGAGTTCTGAATGTAACCCAGAACATTACACAAACCAGTCTCCCATTCCCCATCTTACATTGACTCCATCTATATTTCAGCCAACAGAAGAGGGTCAAGAGGTAAGATGTTTTAAATCGTCATTTGCTTCAGGAACAATGAAATTCTCACTTGCTACAGCTTTTTACATTATCAAGGATTTCTCACAACCCAATAACTCTCTCTTCTGCCCTCTCCCCTACCATACTATATTCCACGCTGTTCTTTTTTCTTATTTGCACTTTCTTATACTCATTTACGACATGAATTTTCATGGATAGTCTGCAAAGTTTTTCACTTTACCTCAGTACAAATGATAATAATAAACCAATATATATGCAACCTGAATTAAAAAAGTTGGGGCTTCTCATAAAGAGCTTCAGCTAAATCATTTAAAGAGGTTTCTTTATTTGAAGCTCATGTTCTTTGTCTTTAGTAAAGACATCACATACACATTTGCATGCTCACATCTGATTTATGACTGTGTAATGTAGATAATAAATATTGTATTTATTTAATTCCTCACTAAATCAGATCTGCAGGATGGTTCAGTTGAAGAATGGAGAGGCTAGTAGAATAGCAGGAAACTCCAAAACATATTGTTTCAGCATATTTTTGTTTGCCCAGTATAATGCAAAGAATAATATATGGCTAATATGTATTATCTTGGCTAATAAACAAACTGTGTGCATTGCAGCAGTCCCATTCTCAGTCCAAATCTCAGACTCTAATGGGACTTAAAGGTCCCTAGTAATTTTTGTTATTATAACATGGTTTGGGGAATCAATTTAAATATGATTATTCAGGCAATGGCCCAGTGAATAGAAAGTGCACAGCTTGGATCAGTCACAATTTGCATTTTGTACTTACATATTGTAGATTCATAGTGTTATACAGCGCTGAAATAGGCCCTCACGGCCCAAAGTAACCATACCAACAAAGATGTCCTTCTACTCTAATCACATTTGCCTGTGTTCGCCATATCTTTACAAATCTTTTATCTTTTATCCATATACCTGTCCAATGTCTCTTTGTCGTTGTCATTGTACTTGTCGTTGTACTTGTCTCTACCGCCACTTTTAGTAGCTCTTTCCATATACCCAGCACTCCCTATATGAAAACCCTACCCCTCAGATCCCCTTTAAATCCTTCCACTCTCACCATAAACATATGCCCACTAGTTTCAGAATCCCTTGCCCTGAGGGAAAAAATGGTGACTATCTGAGGTCAGCCCTCAGCCTCCTTTATCCATGGACAAGCAACCCAGGATACCCAATCACTGCTTATGTCTCAAGCCCTGGTGTTTGGAGGTTGTAAAATGTGTGCAGGATAGTTTTTTGCAGCAATACATAGAGGTACCTACTAGAGAAGGGGCAGTGCTGGACCTCCTGTTAGGAAATGAGACAGGTCAGGTGGCGGAGCTGCGAACGGATTTAAAAGGAGTGATTGGGACATTTTGTTTGATGGGAAGGATGTGGAGGAGAAATGGAGGACATTTAAAGATGACATTTTAAAAGTACAGAATCTTTATGTCCCTGTTCGGTTGAAAGGAAATAGTAAAAATTGGAAAGAGCCATGGTTTTCAAGGGAAATTGGACACCTGGTTCGGAAAAAGAGAGAGATCTACAATAATTATAGGCAGCATGGAGTAAATGAGGTGCTTGAGGAGTATAAAGAATGTAAAAAGAATAAGAAAGAAATTAGAAAAGCTAAAAGAAGATATGAGGTTGCTTTGGCAAGTAAGGTGAAAGTAAATCCAAAGGGTTTCTACAGCTATATTAATAGCAAAGGGATAACGAGGGATAAAATTGGTTCATTAGAGAGTCAGAGTGGACAGCTATCTGCAGAGCCAAAAGAGATGGGGGAGATATTGAACAATTTCTTTTCTTCAGTATTCACCAAGGAGAAGGATATTGAATTATGTGAGTTAAGGGAAACAAGTAGGGTAGCTATGGAAACGATGAGGATCAAAGAAGAGGAAGTACTGACACTTTTGAAAAATATAAAAGTGGATAAGTCTCCAGGTCCTGACAGGATATTCCCTAGGACATTGAGGGAAGTTAGTGTAGAAATAGCAGGGGCTATGACAGAACTATTTCAAATGTCATTAGAAACGGGAATGGTGCTGGAGGATTGGCGTACTGCGCATGTTGTTCCATTGTTTATAAAGGGTTCTAAGAGTAAACCTAGCAATTATAGACCTGTTAGTTTGACGTCAGAGGTGGGCAAATTAATGGAAAGGATATTTAGAGATAATATATATAATCATCTGGGTAAACTGGGTCTGATTAGGAACAGTCAACATGGATTTGTGCCTGGAAGGTCATGTTTGACTAATCTTCTTGAATTTTTTGAAGAGGTTACTAGGGCAATTGATGAGGGTAAAGCGGTGGATGTTGTCTATATGGACTTCAGTAAGGCCTTTGACAAGGTTCCACATGGAAGGTTAGTTAAGAAGGTTCAATTGTTGGGTATTAATAGTGGAGTAGCAAGATGGATTCAACAGTGGCTGAATGGGAGATGCCAGAGAGTAATGGTGGATAACTGTTTGTCAGGTTGGCGGTCGGTGACTAGTGGGGTGCCTCAGGGATCTGTGTTGGGTCCACTGTTGTTTGTCATATACATCAATGATCTGGATGATGGTGTGGTATATTGGATTAGTAGGTATGCAGATGATACTAAGATAGGTGATGTTGTGGATAATGAAGTAGATTTTCAAAGTCTACAGAGAGATTTAGGCCATTTGGAAGAGTGGGCTGAAAGATGGCAGATGGAGTTTAATGCTGATAAGTGTGAGGTGCTACATCTTGGCAGGACAACTCAAAATAGGACGTACATGGTAAATTGTAGCGAATTGAGGAATGCAGTTGAACAGAGGGATCTAGGAATAACTGTGCATAGTTCCCTGAAGGCGGAATCTCATGTAGATAGGGTGGTAAAGAAAGCTTTTGGTGTGCTGGCCTTTATAAATCAGAGCATTGAGTATAGAAGTTGGGATGTAATGTTAAAATTGTACAAGGCATTGGTGAGGCCAATTCTGGAGTATGGGGTACAATTTTGGTCGCCAAATTATAGGAAAGATGTTAACAAAATAGAGGGAGTACAATGGAGATTTACTAGAATGTTGCCTGGGTTTCAGCACCTAAGTTACAGAGAAAGGTTGAACAAGTTAGGTCTTTATTCTTTGGAGCACAGAAGGTTAAGGGTGGACTTGATAGAGGTCTTTAAAATTATGAGAGGGATAGACAGAGTTGACGTGGGTAAGCTTTTTCCATTGCGAGTAGGGAAGATTCAAACAAGAGGACATGATTTGAGAATTAAGGGACAAATGTTTAGGGGTAACATGAGGAGGAACTTCTTTACTCAGAGAGTGGAGGTATGTGTTGGGGAGCACTTCGGGTCCAGTGATCTCAATACATTGGTTTCAATATAATTATGGAGAATGTCAGAACTGGACCAAGGGTTGAGATTTTTGATTGGAGAAAGGCTAACTTTGAGGAGATGCGAAAGGATTTAAAAGGAGTGAATTGAGACATTTTGTTTGATGGGAAGGATGTGGAGGAGAAGTGGAGGACATTTAAAGATGACATTTTAAGAGTACAGAATCTTTATGTCCCTGTTCGGTTGAAAGGAAATAGTAAAAATTGGAAAGAGCCATGGTTTTCGAGGGAAATTGGACACCTGGTTCGGAAAAAGAGAGAGATCTACAATAATTATAGGCAGCATGGAGTAAATGAGGTGCTTGAGGAGTATAAAGAATGTAAAAAGAATAAGAAAGAAATTAGAAAATCTAAAAGAAGATATGAGGTTGCTTTGGCAAGTAAGGTGAAAGTAAATCCAAAGGGTTTCTACAGCTATATTAATAGCAAAAGGATAACGAGGGATAAAATTGGTCCATTAGAGAGTCAGAGTGGACAGCTATCTGCAGAGCCAAAAGAGATGGGGGGAGATATTGAACAATTTCTTTTCATCGGTATTCACCAAGGAGAAGGATATTGAATTATGTGAGTTAAGGGAAACAAGTAGGGTAGCTATGGAAACGATGAGGATCAAAGAAGAGGAAGTACTGACACTTTTGAAAAATATAAAAGTGGATAAGTCTCCAGGTCCTGACAGGATATTCCCTAGGACATTGAGGGAAATTAGTGTAGAAATAGCAGGGGCTATGACAGAAATAGTTCAAATGTCATTAGAAACGGGAATGGTGCTGGAGGATTGGCATACTGCGCATGTTGTTCCATTGTTTATAAAGGGGTCTAAGAGTAAACCTAGCAATTATAGACCTGTTAGTTTGACGTCAGAGGTGGGCAAATTAATGGAAAGGATATTTAGAGATAATATATATAATCATCTGGGTAAACTGGGTCTGATTAGGAACAGTCAACATGGATTTGTGCCTGGAAGGTCATGTTTGACTAATCTTCTTGAATTTTTTGAAGAGGTTACTAGGGCAATTGATGAGGGTAAAGCGGTGGATGTTGTCTATATGGACTTCAGTAAGGCCTTTGACAAGGTTCCACATGGAAGGTTAGTTAAGAAGGTTCAATTGTTGGGTATTAATAGTGGAGTAGCAAGATGGATTCAACAGTGGCTGAATGGGAGATGCCAGAGAGTAATGGTGGATAACTGTTTGTCAGGTTGGCGGTCGGTGACTAGTGGGGTGCCTCAGGGATCTGTGTTGGGTCCACTGTTGTTTGTCATATACATCAATGATCTGGATGATGGTGTGGTAAATTGGATTAGTAGGTATGCAGATGATACTAAGATAGGTGATGTTGTGGATAATGAAGTAGATTTTCAAAGTCTACAGAGAGATTTAGGCCATTTGGAAGAGTGGGCTGAAAGATGGCAGATGGAGTTTAATGCTGATAAGTGTGAGGTGCTACATCTTGGCAGGACAACTCAAAATAGGACGTACATGGTAAATTGTAGCGAATTGAGGAATGCAGTTGAACAAAGGGATCTAGGAATAACTGTGCATAGTTCCCTGAAGGCGGAATCTCATGTAGATAGGGTAGTAAAGAAAGCTTTTGGTGTGCTGGCCTTTATAAATCAGAGCATTGAGTATAGAAGTTGGGATGTAATGTTAAAATTGTACAAGGCATTGGTGAGGCCAATTCTGGTGTATGGTGTACAATTTTGGTCGCCAAATTATAGGAAAGATGTTAACAAAATAGAGGGAGTACAGCGGAGATTTACTAGAATGTTGCCTGGGTTTCAGCACCTAAGTTACAGAGAAAGGTTGAACAAGTTAGGTCTTTATTCTTTGGAGCACAGAAGGCTAAGGGTGGACTTGATAGAGGTCTTTAAAATTATGAGAGGGATAGACAGAGTTGACGTGGGTAAGCTTTTTCCATTGAGAGTAGGGAAGATTCAAACAAGAGGACATGATTTGAGAATTAAGGGACAAATGTTTCGGGGTTACATGAGGAGGAACTTCTTTACTCAGAGAGTGGTAGCTGTGTGGAATGAGCTTCCAGTGGAAGTGGTGGAGGCATGTTCGATTTTATCATTTGAAAATAAATTGGATAGGTATATGGACAGGAAAGGAATGGAGGGTTATGGTCTGAGTGCAGGTAGATGGGACTAGGTGAGAGTAAGTGTTTGGCACGGACTAGAAGGGCCGAGATGGCCTGTTTCCATGCTGTAATTGTTATATGATCACACGAAGCACATAAGTTTAAGAAGAACAATATGGTTACATATGGTTATATGGTTATAGCACATGTTCCTTTTTTGCCCTTCTTATTTCATTCATAAGTGTACTCCTACATCCTTATACTCTTCCTGCGACTCCCTTGATTCCAGCTGCCTATACCTGACATATTCCTTTTGCTTTTTCCTGACAGGAGCATAAATATTCCCTATCAACCAGGGTTCCCTAATCCAGACCAGATCTCCTGCAAGCAGAAGGACATTTACAAATCAGTCACTTTATATTTTCTGACAAACCTCAGGCTTGAAATCAAACTCAATGCTTGATAGACACAATATGGTGGAGTAACTCAGTGGGTCAGGCAGCATCATTGGAGAAATGAAATAGGCAATGTTTTGGGCCAAGACCCTTCTTCAGACTGAGAGTCAGGGGAGAGGGAAACTAGAGGTATGTAAAGGTACAGAACAAACCAGAGCCAGCACCGGTGGCCAAGGAAAGGTGAATATTTGTAAGAAGGAACTGCAGATGCTGGTTTAAACCAAAGATAGACACAAAAAGCTGGAGTAACTTAGTGGGACAGTCAGCATCTCTGGAGAGAAGGAATGAGTGACGTTTCGGGTAGAGACCCTTCTTCAGACTGGAAGAATTGAGAAAGAATATTTCCTTTTTTTTAAATGGCTTTTCAGATTCAGATTAGTTTATTATCTTGTGAACCAGGGTGCAATGATATTCTTTGGATCACACGAAGCACATAAGGTAAAGAGTAATGATAGATACAACAATAAATATAACACAGAACATGTAAAACAGCAGCATGCTGCAATGATAGTGGTGCAATCTATAATAGTGCAAAAAAATCATAATGATCTGGTCCTGTGGAAATAGCAGAGGTGAGGTGAGGTGAGGTGAGTGATACAGACAAATGCATCCAATTACTCTCCCACTTGCACTTTGCTTTATCCACAGTAAATTCTGTAAACAGATATTGGCACATCATTACAACAGTCCTTCAGGTACTTGTTTAAAAAGTACCTCCCTATTCCTAATGCCCCTGTCCCACTTAGGAAACCCGACCGGAAACCTCTGGAGACTTTGCGCCCCACACATGGTTTCCGTGCGGTTCCCAGAGGTTTTTGTCAGTCTCCCTACCTGCTTCCACTACCTGCAACCTCTGGCAACCACCTGCAACCTCTGGGAACCGCATGGAAACCTTGGGTGGGGCGCAAAGTCTCCAGAGGTTTCCGTTCAGGTTTCCTAAGTGGGACATGGGCATAACACATTTCTTAAAGGTGTTGATCTTTGATGGTGTATGAATTCATAGTGTGATTATGCCATTGACTACGTCCAGTGACAATTCCTCATATATGAGTTGGGAAAGTATGAAATATTCATCTGTTTATTGGTTGGGAGGTGGCAGTTGTGAGACAGAGGAAGACAGTGTTACCAACATTAATTGCATGTTTAATTGAAGTTTCTTACATGACTTTTTACGACCAGTTGCTTCAACCTATCTTGCATCCATGATAATTTTTTTTGAAACAGGAAAAAAAATTCCAAGATAATGGAGAAAGTGCTGCCTTTATGATCTTACTTAAAAGATTGCTCACAGTGGTTTTCTGGAAATTAACTATTAATTGCTGGAGGTAAGAGGACACAAGCCAGAGGAGGTAGTAGAGGCAGGTAGAATAACAACTTGTAAAAGACATTTGGACACAGTTAGGAAAGATTTAGAGGGATTTAGAGGGATTTGGCCAAATGGAACTAGCTGAGATAGGACATTTTGGTCAGCATGCCTCTGTGCTGTATGTCTCTATGACAAGTGAGAACTCTTTACTAGAGCTGCGGTGAATCACTCCATAAGCAGTGCTTCCAAGTGGGAGTCATACAAGATCCGCTCATACAAGATCCCGGCGGACATAGCGAGGAGCCCCGACTCTCCGTGGGTCACCATCCCCGCGGGGAGGAGGCGAAGACGGTGCAGAGAGAGAAGGCAAAAGCGAGGCGGCAGGGCTGGCGCGCTGGCCAGGCTATGGAGGCAGCCACTGAAACCACCGCTTCCCAGCCTGTTTCTCACGAACGCCCGATCCCTCGCTAACAAGATGGATGAACTGAGGCTACAGACTGCAGCTAACAACGCCGTGAAGGACAGCTGTATCCTGTTGATCACGGAGACCTGGCTTCATTCTTTCATTCCGGACTCTGCTATCGAGCTAGCAGGCTACACAGCACAGCGTCATGACAGGACACGAGACTCTGGTAAGAGCAGAGCAGCTCTGTGTGTACGTGAATAACACCTGGTGTACAAACACAGTGATTGTGGACAGTCACTGCTCCCCGAACCTGGAGTATGTGACTGTTAAATGCAGGCCCATTTATCTCCCTAGAGAGTTTACTGTTGTCATGATAACTGCTGTGTACATACCACCGGATGCTAATGCTAACTCGGCTATCGGACATTTGTATGGTAGCACTAGCAGTCAACAGAGCATATATCCTGACGGTGTTCACATCATAGCAGGGGACTTTAATCACGCGGACTTGAAGAAAATGCTCCCCAAATTCTACCAGCATGTTAAATGTGCTACAAGAGGAGCTAACACACTGGACAAGGTCTACTCCAACATCAAGCTGGGCTACAGGGCTAGACCACTACCACACCTGGGTCAGTCAGACCATATGTCCCTGCTTTTAATTCCTGCATATGCCCCCCTCAGGAAAACCGCTCCTACCATCACAAAGACCATCACAACCTGGCCTGATGGTGCATCTCAGCAGCTGCAGGACTGCTTCGACAGGACCAACTGGGATGTGTTTGAACACCGGGACCTGGAGGTGTTCACAGACAGTGTACTGTGTTACATTAAAAACTGCATGGACACGGTCACAGTGGACAAACGCATCCGGGTCTACCCCAACCAGAAGCCCTGGATGACCCGGGAGGTCCAGCGGCTGTTAAAAGAGAGGAACACCGCTTTTAGGTCTGGCGATAGGGCTTTATACAGCACGGCCCGAGCTAACCTGAAGAGAGGCATCAGAGAGGCCAAATCAGACTACAGGAGGAAGATAGAGGACCACCTGGACAGTAACAACAGCAGGCAGGTGTGACAGGGGATCCAGTATCTCACCAACTACAAGACCAACACCATTGTCAAATTTGCGGATGACACTATGGTGGTGGGACTCATCTCCGGGGGGGACGAGTACGCCTACCGGGATGAGGCGGAGCAGCTGACAGTGTGGTGTGGAGAAAATAACCTGCTTCTCAACACCTTAAAGACAAAGGAAATAATAATAGACTTCAGGAAGAGTAAAACGGACATGGTACCATTAATTATCAGAGGGGACTGTGTGGAGAGGGTGGCGGATTTCCGCTTCCTGGGAATCCATATTGAGGAGGACCTGACGTGGAGCGTGAACACCTCTGCGCAGCTGAAAAAGGTCCATTAGAGACTGCACTTCCTGAGGATGCTCAGGAAGAATAACATCACTCAGAGACTGCTGCTGTCCTTTTATCGGTGCTCCATTGAGAGCATCCTAACATACTGTGTATGCGTATGGTACACCAGCTGCACAGCGGCTCAGAGGAAAGCGCTCCAGAGGGCCATTGACAACGCCCAGAGGATTGTCGGCTGCCCTCTCCTTACCTTGGAGGACTTACACAGTTCCCGCTGCATCAAAAAATCCCAGAGTATTATAAAGGACATTTCCCACCCCGGACACTCCCTGTTTGAACTGTTGCCGTCAGGTAGACGGTACAGATCTACAAGGACAAGGACAAACAGACTTAAAAACAGTTTTTACCCCACTGCTATAAAGGCACTAAATGTAGCTGCCAAGGAACGCAGGGGCGATACATACTAAGGGACTGTGGTACACTGAAATCGACAGAAGGATGTAGGGCTGGGTGTTTATGCGTGCTATTTTCATGATATTTATTTTAGTTGTTTATCTTTTTTTAATATTTTACCTTGTATGTATCGTTAGCTTTTAGAAATGTTTGAATGGTGCACTGACTGGCTGACATTTTTAAATTTTGTTGTACATAGTTCATGTTACAATGACAATAAAGAAACTATTCTATTCTATATTCTATTCATAGAAACGTAGAAAATAAATCCAAGAGTAGGCCATTCGGCCCTTCGAGCCAGTACCACAATTCAAGATGATCATGGGCGATCATCCAAAATCAGTACCCCATTACGGCTTTTTCCCCATATCCCTTGATTCCCTTAGCCCTAAGAGCCAAATCTAAATCTCTCTTAAAAACATCCTGGTTAGCTGGTTAGCTATTGATTAGGATTGAGGATTTTCCCCACCTTCTAGCTTGGGGACACTTGTTAACATGAGAACAGGTGAAACAGGATCAGAAATAGGCCAGTCCACCTTTTTGCCCATACGTCTATTGAATAAAATCATGGCTGTTTCCCACATCTCAGCAGCTCCACCTTGCACTCTCCCTGCAGAGGATGATTCACTTTGTATTAAATAATGTATCCATTTGAGCCATGAGTATACATAATGGACATCAACAGCATTCTGGGGTAGAGAATTCCAAGTGATACATCCCTTTTAGTAAAGCAGTTTCATCCCACTTTAGTTGTAAATAATCAATCTGTCTCACAAGATTTTGACCACAGTTCTAATCACCTCAGCCAATGGAAACAACTCTTTGAGAATTTTAAATATTTTGTTGGGTTCACCTTTTTATTATTCTTGTGAATTCCAAATTAACTCAGCAAGAACCGTAGCACTGACAGCTGAAATTGGCGAACTAAACTGAGTATGTGCATGGTATGTGCATGAACCATTAGACCTTAGACTTTTAGACTTGAGATTTTAGTACGGAAACAGGCCATTCGGCTCACCGTGTCCGCGCCGACCAGCAATCACCCCGTACACTAGGCACACTAGGGACGATTTACAATTTTACTGAAGTCAATCAACCTATATAGCTGTATGGTTTGGAGTGTGGGAGGAAATTGGAGCACCCTGAGAAAACCCACGCGGTCACAGGGAGAACATACAAACTCCATGTAGGCAGTACCCGTAATCAGGATTGAAACCGGGTTTCTGACATTGTAAGGCGGCAGCTCCAATGCTGTCCCACTGTGCCGCCCATGAACCACGTGATTCAATTCCACATTAGGTATTTTCTGTATCAAATGCTGGAAGTTGCAGAATGGACGTAATTACATGAGAACATATGGAACATTTGGCTGGCAAGGCTACTCCTACAGAGCAGCATGCAGGACCTTTGCTATTACATTCAAGATGGCGGATGTGCAGGAGTGGGCGCCGTCTGTGTATGGCAGCCTGCCCGCAGTCCGTCTCTTCACCTTTTTTAAATTTTAATCCTGTCATAAAATGTTAGTTGGAGGTCTTTTATGTGGTGGGTGGGGGGGGGGGGGGGGAAACTTTATTTCTTAGTCCCCTTCCTGGTCGGAGAGGCAGCATCCCTCTGAGCTGCTTCTTTGCCCCGTCCTCGCGGCCTACCATCGAGAATGGAGCGGCGTTTCCTGTCGGGACCGGCCAGGACTACAGCTTCGGCGGCGGCGGTGCAGCTCTGGGATACCAACACGGAGCGGGCGATGCCTTACCGGGTCGCCGTGCGGTAAGCTCCGGAGCGCTGTGGCCGCCGACTCCCAACATCGCGGAGCTTTGGCTGCGGGCGTTCGGCCACGGGCGGCGCTGGATTTGGAGCGCCGCGGAGCCTGGGATCGAGTTCGCCGGGGTCGGAGCTCCAACCGGCGCGGCCTGAAGTCTACGAGTGCCCCGGTCTCCGGTCTCTGGGGAGGAGGCAGCCGCTCCAGACTTTCCAAGCCGCTGGGGAATGTTTCACCCGACGCCGGAGTTCCATCTTCGCGGCAAGAGGACCCTGAAAATTATCGGACTGGCTGCAAGGCCACAAATGGACCCCGACCTCGGGTGTTTCACAGAGGAAGAGGACTTAACTTTCTGGTGCCTTTCCCCACAGTGGAAATTTTTGATTCTGCTGTGGGGGGACGTTTGTGTTGAACTCTATAATGTGTTGTGTCCATTTTCTTTATTTTTTTAACCTTTTTCTATGGGGTTGTATGGAAACTTATTATCTATTTTATGTAAAGCACTTTGGTGTCAATGCGAGTTGACTTAAAACGTGCTATATAAATAAAACTTACTTACTTACTTACTTACTTACTTACATTCTCTTCTCATTTAATCGTCTGTAGGAAAGAATTGAGTTGTGCAGCTGAGATTTTGCAACACTGAATCAACGGGCCACATTAAAGAAACTTCCGCAGCAATATTTAAATAAGTAGGTGAAGGAAAAATGACCCATGATTTCAAATAGGAGACTGACCCGATATTGAATGTTAATAACACTGGATTTTTTAAAGCAAATTAACAAATGAATTAAAACTAAATGGACTGAATAAGGTTGGTGACAAAAATAAGCAGAGTGCAGATAGTGGAGGGAAAAAAAAATCTAACAAATGTGGTTTGATATGAATCCTAAATATTACGGAAGTTAAATCAAAAAAGCAGACAGCTGTCTATAAGCTGATAATCAAAAGCAAATAAAGAATTCTAATACATTAAAATTCAGAGCTGGATACGTTTTCAGAAAGCCAGAGCTGGGTGGCTTTATTCGTCAAAAATGTTAAGAATTTAATGAGTCACTCATTTTTTTGTTTCTCATCTTCTGCCTCATTGTTCTGCACAACATTTCCAAGGTTTAGGAGGGATTTGGTTAGTCAACCAACATTCTTAATCTAAGCATTAAACAAAAAGTAGTGGTGACATTATGAATCCTCACTAATTCCTCTGTCATAGAAGTTCCTGAGGAACACTACATCAATGCAGCATAGAAATATTGATGAAGGTCATAATAATAAATCAAATTACATTATGCTTGATCAAAAGAGTTCACTTTAAGGCAAGAGCGGAACTCACTATCAAAACATGGAGGGGACGGGGGACACAATTTTTACGGCGGCCACGCGCGCATGCGCACACTCCCACACACGGGCGAGGCTTCGGAGGCTCAATCCACCGCTAAAAGCGGAGATTTTAAAATCGGGATCACAAAAACTTGGGGGGGATGTCCCCCACTTCTCAAAACATGGGAGGGATGTGTCCCCTCTGGCCCCCCCGGGTTTTCCGCCCATGCTTTAAGGAGCATCTTAAAGTCAGTCATACAGTGTGAAAACAGGCCCTTCGACCCAACACCGACCAACATTTCCCTTCCACACTATCAGCCATGATCATATTGAATGGCGGAGCAGGCTCGAAGGGCCGAATGGCCTACTCCTGCACCTATTTTCTATGTTTCTATCCCCACCTGCCTGTGTTTGGCCTATATCCCTCTAAAATTGTCCTATCCATGTACCTGCCCAAAAGTTTCCTAAATATTGTGATAGTACCTGCCTCAGTCTCTTGGGCCTCAGAGAATTGTAGAGTGGGAAGAGATTACATATAGAAAGGACACAGATGGATCTGAAGCAAGGGGCAAGGATATTAAAACTGTGGTATTGCAACACCAGGAACCAATAAAAGCCATTAAGGGCAAGGATATCGGGTAGTAGAAGACTTAATGGGCTTTGATGGACCGAATGGGCCCTTGATGGGCCGAATGGCCTAATTCTACTATCCCTTATGATCTTACTGCCTTAAAAGACATATAATTTGCAGTCATTAAACATACTGATGAGTATGTTTAATGAATAAGGACTATATATATATATATGTTTAAAGGACTATATATATACTCCAGCTTCAGGTTTCTGGGGGTCAACATCTCCGATGACCTTTCTTGGACCCACAATACCTCAACACTGGTCAAGAAGGCTGACCAGTGTCTCTTCTTCCTGAGGAGACTAAAGAAGGTCCATCTGTCTCCTCAGATTCTGGTGAACTTCTACCGCTGCACCATCGAGAGCATCCTTACCAACTGTATCACAGTATGGTATGGCAACTGCTCTGTCTCTGACTGGAAAGCACTGCAGAGGTTGGTGAAAACTGCCCAACGCATCACCGGTTCCTCACTCCGCTCCATTGAGTCTTCTCAGGCGCTGATGTGCTTTCTTTATGATTGCATCAGTGTGCCGGGATCAGGAAAGATCTTCGGAAATATGCACGCCCAGGAATTTGAAGCTCTTGACCCTTTCCGCCATTCCGTTGATATAAACGGGACTGTGGGTCCCTATCCTACCTCTTCCAAAGTCCACAATCAGTTCCTTGGTTTTGCTGGTGTTGAGCGCCAGGTTATTGTGCTGGCACCATTTGGTCAATCGGTCGATCTCACTTCTATACTCTGACTCGCCACCAGCAGTGATTCGTCCCACAACAATGGTGTTGTCGGTGAACTTGATGATGGAGTTCGCACTATGTCTGCTACGCAGTCAAGAGTATAGAGTATAGTGAGTACAGCAGGAGGCTGAGCACACAGCCTTGAGGTGCTCCCGTGCTGATTGTTATTGAGGATGACACATTTCCACCAATGCGGACAGACAGGTAGAGAGTCGTTGACAAGGAATCCCAAGATCTGGGAACTTGGCAAATGATGGCATATCCACTCAAGTTAGACAGTATTTTAGGATGACCAAGATGTCAGGTACATTTAGCAATTAATAGTAGAATATGTGGTAGATGTAAGCGAGGAATTGAGTGACTAAGAAGAGATTTGAAAATGAGTCTGAACTCAAGCAGAACATCATTCACCTTTATGTTTGATTAACTCGCATGAACTAGACCGGAGCACAAAGAAAGAGAACAACAACGTATTTAGAGTATTGTGTGCAGTTCAGATTGCTCCATTACATGAAAGATGGGGATGTTATGCAGAGGGTGCAGAAGAGATTTACGAGAATGCTGCTTGGATTAGCGGGTATCAGCTACAAGGAGCAGTTGAACAAATTGGGATTGTTTTCTCTTGAATGCTGGAAGTTGAGGGGAGGATTGATATAAAATGAGAGGCAAAGATAAGGCAGGCAATCAAGATCTTCTCACCAGGTTGGAAATGTCAAAGGCTAACAGGCACACCTTTCAAGTGAAGGGGCAAGTTTTAAAGATGAGCCAGGAACGCGCTGCCAGGGGTGGTGATGGTGGCAGATATGATAGACAATAGACACAAGTTGTAGGAGTAGGGCCATTTGGCCCATCGAGCCAGCACCGCATTCACAGTGATAGACAATAGACAATAGGTGTAGGAGTAGGCCATTTAGCCCTGCGATCCAGCACCGCCATTCAATGTGATCATGGCTGATCATCCACAATCTGTACCCCATTCCACGTTGAACATGGCTGATCATCCACTATATCCCTATATACCCTAACTCCACTATTTTTAAGAGTATCTAATTATCTCTTAAAAACATCCAGCGAATTGGCCTTGACTGCCTTCTGAGGCAGAGAATTCCACAGATTCACAACTCTCTGTGTGAAAAGGTTTTCCTCATCTCCGTTCTAAATGGCTTACCCTTTATTCTTAAACTGTGGCCCCTGGTTCTGGACTCTCCCAACATCGGGAACATGTTTCCTGCCTCTAGCGTGTCCAAACACTTAATAATCTATATGTTTTAATAAGATCCCCTCTCATCCTAAACTCCAGAGTATACAAGCCCAGCTGCTCCATTCTATCAACATATGACAGCCCCGCCATCCCGGGAATTAACCTGGTGAACCTACGCTGCACTCCCTCAATAGCAAGAATGTCCTTCATCAAATTTGGAGACCAAAACTACACACAATATTCCAGGTGTGGTCTCACCAGGGCCCTGTACAACTGCTGAGGGACCTCTTTGCTCCTATACTCAACTCTTCTTGTTATGAAGGCCAACATCCCATTCACTTTCTTCACTGCCTGCTGTACCTGCATGCTTACTTTCAGTGACTGATGAACAAGGACCCCCAGATCTCGTTGTATTTCCCCTTTTCCCAACTTGGCACCATTCAGATAATAATCTGCCTTTATGTTTTTGCCACCAAAGTGGATAACCTCACATTTATCCACATTAAACTGCATCTGCCATGCATTTGCCCACTCAACCTACCTGTCCAAGTCACCCTGCATCCTCATAGAAACATAGAAATTAGGTGCAGGAGTAGGCCATTCGGCCCTTCGAGCCTGCACCGCCATTCAATATGATCATGGCTGATCATCCAACTCAGTATCCCGTACCTGCCTTCTCTCCATACCCTCTGATCCCCTTAGCCACAAGGGCCACATCTAACTCCCTCTTAAATATAGCCAATGAACTGGCCTCGACTACCCTCTATGGCAGGGAGTTCCAGAGATTCACCACTCTCTGTGTGAAAAAAGTTCTTCTCATCTCGGTTTTAAAGGATTTCCCCTTATCCTTAAGCTGTGACCCCTTGTTCTGGACTTCCCCAACATCGGGAGCAATCTTCCTGCATCTAGCCTGTCCAACCCCTCATAGCATCCCCCTCACAGTTCACACTGCCACCCAGCTTTGTGTCATCTGCAAATTTGCTAATGTCATTTGAATCCCTTCATCTAAATCATTGATGTATATTGTAAATAGCTGCGGTCCCAGCACCGAGCCTTGCGGTACCCCACTAGTTACTGCCTGCCATTCTGAAAGGGACCCGATAATCCATAATGTTTGTTTCCTGTCTGCCAACCAATTTTCTATCCGTCAGCACCCTACCTCCAATACCATGTGCTCTAATTTTGCCCACTGAACTCCTATGTGGGATCTTATCAAATGCTTTCTGAAAGTCCAGGTCCACTACATCCACTGGCTCTCCCTTGTCCATTTCCCTAGTTACATCCTCAAAAAATTCCAGAAGATTAGTCAAGCATGATTTCCCCTTCGTAAACCCATGCTGACTCGGTTCGATCCTATTACTGCTATCCAAATGTGCCACTATTTCATCTTTTATAATGGACTCTATCATCTTCCCCACCACTGATGTCAGGCTAACTGGTCTATAATTCCCTGTTTTCTCTCTCCCGCCTTTCTTATAAAAGTGGGATAGCATTAGCTACCCTCCAATCCACAGGAACTGATCCTGAATATATAGAACATTGGAAAATAATCACCAATGCATCCACGATTTCTAGAGCCACTTCCTTAAGTACCCTGGGATGTAGACCATCAGACCATAATGGCGTTTAAGAGGCTCTTAGAGAAGCACATGGATATGCAGGGATGGAGGATATGGATCATGTGCAAAGATAAAATTGGTTTACCTTGGCACATTCATTGTGGGCCGAAGGGCCTGTTCCTGTGCTGTAATGTTCTAGATATGGTGACATGTTCCCATATTTTCTTTAATCAATATCCTAATAGATCGTTTATTTTGTTTGGTCCATACATTGAAGATATGTGATGGATAACTACAGGATCTAGTTTATGGGGCATAATTAGGCTGGATCAAAAATGTGCAAATGGTGCAGACTGCATGGGTCAGCATGTTTAATTGAGAGTGAAAGTAGGGGGTGTGCAGCGTAGGTTCGCCAGGCTAATTTCCGGGATGGCGGGACTGACATATGATGAAAGAATGGATCAAATGGCTTATATTCATTGGAATTTGGAAGGATAAGAGGGGATCTTATAGATACATATTAAATTCTCAAGGGATTGAGCAAGCTAGATGCAGTAAAAATGTTCCAGATGTTGGGGGAGTCCAGAACCAGAGGTCCGTTTAAGAATAAGGGCTAGGCCATTTAGGACTGAAATTAGGAAAACCGTTTTCACCCAGAGTTGTGAATCTGTGGAATTCTCTGCCACAGAAGGCAGTGGAGGCCAATTCACTGGATGTATTCTAGAGAGAGTTAGATATAGCTCCTAGGGCTAACGGAATCAAGGGTTATGGGGGAGGGGAAGCAGGAACGGGGTAATGACTTTGGATAATCAGCCGTGATCATATTGAATGGCGCTGCTGGCTCGAATGGCCTACTCATGCACTATTTTCTATGTTTCTATGTGTAGTATTTATGATGATATTGAACCTCAATGCACATATTAAAAGAAGAATCCCTCCAACTTCATTTGGGTACTCATGCAACTTGCTTGGATTGAAATTTGGCAGATAAATGATATAGAATTAAATGTTTCCTGCTCAGGGCTCAGTTTCTGATATCCTTACACGTTTTGCCATTTCATTCACGTGTACCTGGTCTGTGCAGGCTAGAAATGCAAGAAGCGCAACCATCATCCTCAAAGATTGAAGATTAAATATAAAGATTCAGAGGTCAAACTTAAAAGTGTAGGAGAGTGACAGAGCGACAATGATGCTGTCACAAAAAAGGAACTTGCATTCCATTAAATATTTTAATGACTGCAAAGCAGGTTAATCAAGAATTGCACAAATTCTTTAAGTGTGTCATATATAATGTTAGTAATGTTTTAATACTGATACAAACTGGTCTATTTTACTTTATACATTATTATTAAAGGGAGATTTGTGCAGGAATTAATGGTTGGAAAATGGTGGATAAATTATGAAATGCCCAGTCCCGCTGAACACAGGAGAAGGAGTGCTACACAATTTGATTAAAGTGCTGTGGGATAATTAAGTGGGGAAAAGAATAAGGACCATCAAAGTCATTCAGCAACTGCAACGTCCAGGGTAATATGAGGAGACAATATATAAAATCAAATAGCTTAACAATCAAATTAGAAAGGAGATTAGGAGCCATGACCTAAAGCAGAATTAGGTGCATTGAGGGAAGCATTCATCAAGGATTATGAAAGTAGACCAGACTTTGAGTCATTCTTTTTTAGTTTTACATTAGTTTTGTTCTTCAGCCTTTTCAGTAAATATTGTAAATGTCTAGGAATTGATGGTAACCATAATGCAGCTAATTGTGGACGCAGCCCAGAACATCACACAAACCAACCTCCCTTCCATTGACTCCATTTATATCTCACACTGCCTCGGCAAGGCCAGCAGCATAATCAAGGAAGAGTCGAACCCTGGCCACTCCCTCTTCTCACCCCTCCCATCAGGCAAAAGGTATAGAAGAGTGAAAACGCACACCTCCAGATTCAGGGACAGTTTCTTCCCAGCTGTTATCAGGCAACTGAATCATCCGACCACAAGCAGAGAGCTGTTCTGAACTACGATCTACCAAAGATTATAGAGCTGAGCAAGATAGTCCACTCAACAAAAAAGCCGTAGTAGGTCATGGGTAATCTTTAGCGCCATTTCTGTAACCAGCTTCCATCTCCGCTCTAGTATCTTTGCTTTGGTCACGGCATCTGCATGTGGCTATTATTTTACCAAATACCACACACATCGTCTTTCTTTTGGTCCCTCCTCTCGGCTTCTAGTGAAAAACTCCACATCGTCCCCTCTCTCTCTCTCTCTCTCTCTCTTGCTCGCTACTATATCTCTCCCTGTTTCATTTCAGTGTCTCCGTCTGCCCACCTCTCCCCACCCCCTCTCTCTCTCCTCTCACGGCCTCGCGTTCTGACCCGCTTGTCCCCGCAGTTCTCTCTCTCCTCCCCCGATCTCTCCCTCTACCCTCTCTATTGCTGTCTCTCGTTCTGACCCTGTCCTTTCCCTCGCTCTTCCCCCCTTCTCATCCCCACTCTTTCCCTCCCTGACCTCTCTACTCCCCTCTCTCGCAGTGTCCACCTTCGCCTCTTCCTATTGTCCGTTCTTCCCTCCATCTCCCTTCTCTCCTCTCCCTCCCCTTCTCACTCCTCTCTCCTTCCCTGTCTCTGTCCCCCTCTCTCCTTTCCACCCTTTCTCCCCCTTCCTCTCTATCTCCTCTCTCTCACCTTCCCCCCTCTCTCTCCTCCTTTCCTCCTCCCCACTCTCTCCCTCTCCTCCTGTCGGCTTCCTCCTCTCCCTCCTTCTCTCCCTGCCTGCTCCCTCTCCCTTCCTCCCTCCCACTCTCTCTCCGCTCTCTGTGACAAAGATCATAGATGCTCTGTGAATTACCTCACGCTCCCCAGTGAGATGATTCCTCATGTGTTTGTTTACCGGTCTCTACGCACATCCAGTCCCGGAGCTACGAATGCGAAGCGTGAGCGGAGAGGCAGGGAGGGTTTGCCTTTATAGTGAGGACAGTTTCTCTCCGCTGGGAACAGCGTCTTGTGCAAGGAGCGCCAGGATCGGTGTCTCTGCCAGGGGTGTTGTTTCCATTGGAAACGTTGTTACCGGCCGAGAGAGGTCGAAGATGCACTGTTAGCGCTGGGGCTGGGATCCCTACTGTGGGATTCCGGTAGCAGAATGTAGTGGCCATTTGGCTTGTTTTGTGTGTCATTAATGATGGCATGTGTCTTTCAATTTTAGACTGCCCGTTATTTAGTGGGTGGGGTTTATGATATATTTCAAGGCGTGTTTTGAGCTAAGTTTCTTACGCAGAAGCTTAGTTGTTAGTTTTAGTTTCGGACCAGCATGGAAAAGATTTAAGGGCCTGTCCCACTTACGTGTCCTTGGCACGCAAATTGCGCTACCTCGTCGTCGCGTTGAGGCGCACGGGCATCGTATGGCCGCGCGGGGCCGGTCCCACTGAGAAGCGCGGAGGGGTATGTAGTTGTGCGCGACATCGCGCGGGGCTCCAAAATTTTTGTAGCGAACAAAATCTTCGCGCGCCAACGGCCTGTCGCAGAACTGACGGCCAAAGTGGGACAGGCCCAAGACCCTGGCGTGACGCAATGTCTCACATCCAACAGCAGCAGAAGCAGGCAAACAATCGCCGAACTCGGCCCGGGGCTCACGGCCGTTGCGGTTCGGATCCGCCCCCACTTCTACTCCCAGAACGGGGCCAAGAAAATTGAAGATAGACACAAAATGCTGAAGTAACTCAGCGGGACCGGCAGCATCTCTGGAGAGAAGCAATGATGTTTCGGGTCAAGACTCTTCTTTCAGACTGAAGAAGAGCCTCAACACGAAACGCCACCCATTGCTTCTCTCCAGAGATGCTGCCGGTCCCGCTGAGTTACTCCTGCATTTTGTGTCCATCTTCAAATGACGTCATGTGCTCCAGACAGCTGTGCGGGCGCATGAAATCGCGTGCGACCTTCACGGGACCGTCAGGGCTCAACGCGACCACAAGGTCGCGTATTTAGCGTGCCAAGGACATGTAATTGGGACAGGGGCTTTACCCTTTGACCATGCGAAATGTAACGGAGACATGAGGAGTTTTCTAACGTTTAAAGTGATAATCTGGAGTTTGATGAAGATTATAGTAACGAGTCGGAAGAAGTTTGGATGTACCTTATTGTATTTCATCAACAATAAATAATTTATTCATCAAAAGGCTGTGTTTTTGAAGACTTGTTGGTGAAGAAGCTCTGAAGGTCTCTGACAGTGAGTTCGCATGCGTATAAAGACATTCCCCTTAACCATGTAGTCCATTTAGCGGCTAGAGGGAGTAATCTCTTGAACGATATAAAAAATTTCTGCTACACAGAGTTCCGTGTACTGAAACTACACCCTGACTCAATAACTTGTCTTCTGGTTAGCAGAGTCTGTATCGTGACAGTGTTAAACTCTGGATTGATTTAATAGTCTGCCTTCTGGTAGCAGAGTCTGTGAGTGTTGCTGGATACGCAATCTGTGTGCAGGGCTCCAAGCAAAGATACTATAAACATAGTATTATAAATGTATTATAATAAACATAATATTACATAGAGTCCAATCAAAGATACCATAAACATACTATAAACATTGTAAACACAAACTGTTCCCCCGCAACCCTGATTATACTGTGAGAGGCTTAACTGAAGTTGGGTCGGGTTTACTGAAATGGCGGAAATTACGCTCCGTTGCGTACTACACGTCAGTCCATTGGATTTTGCAGGAGTGGTCTATCTTGCTCCGCTCTATGATCTTTGCTATCTACCTATTCGAAGCACCTCCTGCACCTATTTTCTATGTTTCTATGTTACCTCGTGGGACACCCTCGGACTATCCTTGATCGGACTTTGCTGACTTTACCTTGCACTAAACGTTATTCCGTTATTATGTATCTATACACCGCAAATGTATCGATTGTAATCATGTATTGCCTTTCTGCTGACTGGATAGCACACGACAAAAGCTTTTCACTGTACCTCGGTACACGTGACAATAAACTAAACTGTAATGAAGTAAAGGCAATGGCCACAATGTTACCTTGACAATACTACCAAGCCTATTGAGTACTTATGTAATATTTGATTCTTGGTGCGTATCCTTTACATTTTTAGGACAAGCCAAGAAAAGAAAATGAAAGAGTTCTGTCCAATCCAGCTGGATGACAATTTAATTTGGAAACAATTGAAGGAGCTGTAGGAAAAGGATTAACATGTGTACTGACTGTAAAGGGTTAATAGTGCTGCATGGACATTTGTTTCCCTTGCATATCTTGTTGGAGTCTTAGTGGCATGTAAATCAATATTCAAAAGCTTTGAAACCCCCAGAGTCTGCTTCTTAAGACTTAAACCTTCTCCGACTTGATGATTTCCCCAAATCCCTTCTGATTTTAAGACTGCAAAGTAAACTAATCATGGGCTTGCATCCCTGCATACCTCTTGTCAGTGAAAGCGCTCCAAATGTCAGGTTTTAATAACTGCCAGCAAATCTGTGCTTTAGACTATGAATAATGGATTCCTGGAATTAATTATAGATGTGTCTGTGGTTCTACAGGGTCATATACCATGAAGATTATGGAGGATACAATTGCATTGGCAGCTGCATGCAATGTTTATCGAATGGGTGGGCTCGACAAGCAGCAAGTTCAAAGCTGGTTTCTGATGTCAGCCTGGCCATTTGACAAAATCTCAGACCCAATATGTTTTCTATTTTTAAATCACAAGATAGCAAGTAAAATGCAAAAGAAGATATAAAATTGATATTAATAAGGCCACCCGTCTTTTGGGAAATAAATAGATATCGAGAGTAAATATGTATCGATAAAATCTGGATTGGATTGCAAAATGGCTAAATCACCCATATAGAAACTGTTCGGTTCTCAATATATTGATTTCAACACGAGAAAAATGAATTAAATTCCACAAAAGGACTCAATCTGTTTAAAAAAAAACCAGGTAGATGGAATGCATGAAAGAATGCATGATATAATCTTCTGCGTTGTATTAGATGGCCTTGAATTCAAGTCCTGCTCCAGAGAGGTGAACGCAATGATCAGGAAACAAACTAAATGCTACCATTTATTTCAAGAGGGCTTATATACAAAACAGGGGTGTAATGTTGAGGCTCTATAAAGCATTGGTAAGGCCGCATTTGGAATATTGTGAGCAAATTTCAGCGCCATATCTGAGGAAGTATGTGCTGGCTCTGGAGAGGGTCCAGAGGAGGTTTACGAGAATGACCCCAGGAATGTGTAGGTTAACCTATGATGAGTGTTTGTTGCCACTGGGCCTGTGCTCACTGGAGTTTAGAAGAATGATGGGGGACCTCTTTGAAACATACTGAATAGTGAACTTGGATAGAGTGGAGGTGGAGAGGATGTTTCCACTGGTGGGAGAGTCTGTCTTTGAATTAAAGGACATTCTTTTAGGAAGGAGATGAGGGGAGATGTCTACAGTCAGAGGGTGGTGAATCTGTGGATTTTTTTGCCACAGAAGGTTGTGGAGGCCAAATCAGTGGATATTTTTAAGGCAGAGATTGATAGATTAGTACAGGTGTCAGAGGCTATGGGGAGAAGGAAGGAGAATGGGGTTAGGAGGGAGAGATAAATCAGCCATGATTGAATGGCAGACGAGATGGTCCCAAGGGCCAAATCCTACGCCTGTCACGTGACCTTATGACCTTGTGATCTATTTTGGAGGTGCCATCCTTACGATGGCATGTCGGCCTGAAGCCCAATGTAAGCTAAGCCATTAATTTTAAGATGGGCATGGGGACTATCCCTGATTTCCCCCAGGGTGGAAATTCCAAAGACCAGAGACTCAAGGGGAGAGGAGTAAAATTTAAAGGAGATGTGCAGGGCAAATTCTTCAATGAGTGATGAATGCACTGCCAGAAGTGGAAATGGTGGCAAATACGATAATGGTAAATAATAATAATAATAATAATAATAATAATAATAATAATAATAATAATAATAATAATAATAATAATAATAATAATAATAATAATAATAATAATAATAATAAATACTTTATTGATCCCCTCAGGGAAATTCAGATTTTTTGTGGCTTTTTATGAGGCTTTTTAATAAGCACATGGACATACAGGGAATGGAGAGATATTGAGTACGTCCATGAGGAGATTAATTTAACTTGGTATCATGTTTGGCACGGGATTTGTGGGCTTAAGGGCCTGTCCCTGTGTTCCACTGTTCTATGTTTTATGTGTCATTGTGACCTTTGGGTCTGCGGCAGATCAGGAAAGTAGCTCCAAGCTGCTGCCAAGATGATAATGGTGGATAGATGATAAATGCTGGCCTTGCTAGCAATACTAACAACCCTCGAAATAAATAAAAACAAATGTTATGTTCATGTTAGCTGAGCCATTTCCTACATCATCGCAGTAACTACATTTTCCAAAAAAATGTACTAATTGACTGTAAAACGCTTCAGGGCGTCGTGAAAGGTGAAAAGTGGAAGACCTCATCATTGGGCTCACCAACAGAGTTACAATGGAAATCTATTGCTTGATCATTATCTTTTGCTCTCCTTTCAGCCTGTTGTTATTGCATGCAGCTCTGAAATTCTGATAACAGATCTGATCCAGAATTTCCATTCTTGACAGTCATTTTTCTAATGAAGAAACATTGATTAAAACAGTTAATGTCTTTGTTTTCCCACTGTGTTATTTAATGTTTTTTTCTTAAATTTTAGGACAGGATAAAATATAAATGCGTTGGACTAATCAGAAATGAATATTGCGTGACATACAGTGCCCTCCATAATGTCTGGGACGACGACCCATCAATTATTTATTTGCCTCTGTACTCCACAATTTGAGATTTGTAATAGATAAAATCACATGTGGTTAAAGTGCACATTGTCAGATTTTATTAAAGGGCATTTTTATACATTTTGGTTTCACCATGTAGAAATTACAGCTGTGTTTATACATAGTCCCCCCATTTCAGGGCACCATAATGTTTGGAACACATGGCTTCCCAGGTGTTTGTAATTGCTCAGGTGTGTTTAATGCAGGCATAAGAGAGCTCTCAGCATCTAGTCTTTCCTCCAGTCTTTCCATCACCTTTGGAAACTTTTATTGCTGTTTATCAACATGAGGACCAAAGTTGTGCCAATGAAAGTCAAAGAAGCCATTATGAGACAGAAACACGAATAAAACTGTTAGAGACATTAGCCAAACCTTAGGCTTACCAAAATCAACTATTTGGAACACAATTAAGAAGAAAGAGAGCACTGGTGAGCTTACTAATCGCATAGGGACTGGCAGACCAAGGAAGACCTCCACAGCTGATGACAGAAGAATTCTCGCTATAATAAAGAAAATCCCCAAACACCTGTCCGACAGATCAGTAAACACTCTTCAAGAGTCAGGTGTGGATTTGTCAATGATCACTGTGGGGGTGGGGGGTGTTACGGCCTGGGCATGTATGGCTGCTGAAGGTACTGGCTCACTTTTCTTCATTGATGATACAACTGCTGATGGTAGTAACATAATGAATTCTGAAGTGTATAGACACATCCTATCTGCTCAAGTTGAAACAAATGCCTCAAAACACATTGGCCGGCGGTTCATTCTACAGCAACCATTCTACATGATCTCAAACATGCTGCTAAAGCAACAAAGGAGTTTGTCAAAGATAAAAAATGGTCAATTCTTAAGTGGCCAAGTCAATCACCAATTGAGCATGCTTTTTATAAACTGAAGAGAAAACTGAAGGGGACCACCCCACAAAACAAGCATAAGCTTAAGATGGATACAATACCAGCCCGGCAGAGCATCACGTGAGAAGACACCCAGTAACTGGTGATGTCCATGAATCGCAGACTTCAAGCAGTCATTGCATGCAAAGGATGTGCAACAAATACTAATCAAGACTACTTTCATTTACATGACATTGCAGTGTCCCAAACATTATGGTGCCCTGGAGTGGGGGGACTATGTATAAACACTGCTGTAATTTCTACATGGTGAAACCAAAATGTGTAAAAATGGCCTTTATTAAAATCTGACAAAGTGCACTTTAACAACATGTGATTATTTTCTATTACAAATATCAAATTGTGGAGTACTGAGGCAAATAAATAAATGATGGGTCTTTGTCCCAAACATTATGGAGAGCACTATATGGTGATAGAAAGAATATCACAGAAAGGTAACAATTCAGAAGGAGGCCATTTGTCACATTAAATTCACAACAGTTGTAGAAAAAACACCCAGCCGAGTCCATCCATCCCTTGTGGGTGCAGTTATAAAATAATAATATTATTATATAATTATAATAATATTACATAATGTCAGGAATTATGTTATGGACATAGCTTTAAGATGAGAGGGGCAAAGGTGATGTGTGGGGCAATTATTTTTACAGAGAGGGTGTTGAGTGGCTGGAACGCACTGCCAGGGGTGGTGGTGGAGGCAGATTCGATAGTAGTATTCATATAAACTTTTCAGTAGGCACAATGATAGTCAGGAAATGGACGGATATGTATTATGTGCAGACCGATAAGAGTCGGCATTTGTATCATGTTCAGCACACACACACACATAGTGGGCTGAAGTGCTTGTTTTCTGTGCCGTATTGTTCTAAAATCTATTACAGTCTCACTGCAAATAGGCAGAGATAAAAACAAACTTGTTTTATTGAGTAGAAAGAAGGAACTGCAGATGCTCGTTTACAAAAAAATACACAGAGTGCTGGTGTAACTCAGTGGGGTAGGCAGCATCCCTGGAACACATTTTAGTTGGATTCTCATGTTTCTTGATAGCGGTTGATTGCTAAAGGAGCACTTGGCTGTTGTTTGAACAAGGGAACTGCAACTCTCAGCTTAAACAGTGAGCACATGTTGTTTTTGCCATTGATTTATATTTAGAAAGTCAAGGTGAATTGATTTGATTCATTCCGCAGACTGGCATGTATGTTAAAATGAATGCAGGAGAAGGCAACGTAAATCATGAAGTAGATATCTTGTATGAAATAGTATCACAAAACACATCCAATTAAATCATTAACACTGTGCTTACCATCAGACAATGTGCTAACCAACACATCCTGGGTAGAGACACCGGCACCGTGTCTGTTGAAAGCCAACACTCGTAAACTGTACTTGGTGAACTTCTTCAGTCCTTCCAGTTTATAATACAAATTATCCACATCGATGCTCTGAAACAGACAACAAACATCACTTATCCAATGGACAAATACATTTGACTGAAGTCATGACAAACAAAGTGAGAGGCATCCTAACACAAACAGGATGACCTACTTTCTTCAGAACATCTTTATTTATATTTTCACTTCTTTTTATTAACTATCAACTATATTTCCCTACTGCTTTAAGTTTCATGATCGCTCAGCTATGCGGCTGCAGGAGGCCATACAGCAAGGGTGGCATGGTGGCACAGCGGTAGGGTTGCTGCGTTACAATGCCAGAAACCCGGGTTCGATTCTGTCTACTGGTGCTGTCTGTATGGAGTTTGTATGTTCTCCCCATGACATTTCGGTAGGGGGCGCTGCACTGGCAGCAGCCTGTCGGCAGCGTGTCCGTCTTTTTTTAACTTTTTTAATTTTTTTAGTATGTTTAAAAGTCTGTTTTTAATGTTTCTTTGTGTGTTATGTGTGGGGGGTGGTGTGGGGGGGTAAGGGGGAAACCGTTTCGGCCGCCTCTTCCATGGAGAGGCGACTTTTTCAGGTCGCCTCCCCCGTGGCCTAACAGCATGGATCGGCGCCGACTTTCCCGGAGACGCGCCCGGAGCTTCAGCGGCGGGCACAGCGTGGACTCTCGGCGCGGAGCGGGTGAGACCTCGCTGGAGGGGAGCGCTCCGTTACGCTGGCCCGCGGCAGCCGGCAGCCGGCAGCCTGAAGCCGCAGTCTGCAGAACTCCAGCTGGTGCGGCGTCTACAGCCCGGGATCCCTCGTGGAGGACCCGGGGGGAAGAAGAAGCTTCCACCGCCGGCCCGCGGCCGTCTTCTACCGCGGGCGTGGTATGGACTTATCATCTCCCCTGGAGGGGAGCTTCGACCGCCGGCCCTGCAGACTGTGGTGTTTCCGACTGCGGCACGGCAGGTACTTTAAAACTTTGACCGCCGGCCTGCGGCCTACACCAGCCTGAAGCCGCGGTCTCTGGTTGGGAAGAGCCGATCCTGGACTCACCTTGACTTTGACTTTGTCCCTTACCATCTGGACGCCCGCAGCAACGGCTGTGGAGGGTGGAGGGTGGTGGTCCCGACCACGGGGGAAAATGGAGGAGGACTGGCCAAGCTCTGTGCCTTCCACCACAGTGATGAATGCTGTGGTGGATGTTAGTGTAAAATTTTTATTGTGGTTGTGTTCTTTATTATTGTACCGCTGCTGGCAACCCAAATTCCACCGACCTTGGTTGTGTGGCAATTAAATTATTTCAAATTATTTCAATTCAATGACATGCATGGGTTTTCTCCAGTGTTCCAGTTTCCACCCACACCCCATGTTTGTGGGTTACTTGGCTTCTGTAAATTGTCCCGAGTGTATAGGATAGTGTTATTGTGCGGTGATTGCTGGCCGGCAGTGACTCGTGGGCCGAAGGGCCTGCTTCTGCGCTGTATCTTTAAACTAAACCAAACTAAGCAGCTGGGTGAGTGAGTGAATGGAGTGCAGCCTACAGCAGCAGCATGGGGTAGCGGTTGAAAGAGTCAATGTCATTGCATTGGGCCAGGCTGACCCAGATGGACTTCATTGATCCAATGCTGTTGGAACACTGGGTTGTAAAATGAGAAAACAAGAAATTACAAATCTTCTTGGGCCACGATCGGAAGTTGCAAGATTCCACTGGAACATGGTGACTCTCTGCTTGTCATTCCTGAAGAGGATCTATTGTACTCACGTATTTGACAAGATAGCACGCAGAACAAGCATGTATCTCTGTACCGATGTCAATAAATGAACTAACTAATTAATTAACACCAAGAGCAAGATGAAATCACCTCACTTACAGAGAAGCTACACATGATAATCTCAGTGTATTTCCCAGATAGAGAGCTTTTTGAAAGCAAGCTTTGATCGATGGTAAGATCTTCAGCTTTTGTTTAACAGGTCATTTTACTTCATTGGGAAAGTAAAACACAGACTTGCATTTCAAAAAAGACACAAGGAACCGCAGATTCTGCTTTACAAAATAAAGACAGCAAGTGCTGGAATAACTCAGCTGATCAGGCAGCATCTTCATAAAGTGTTGGAATAACTCAGCGTGCCAGGTAACATTTCCACAAAGTGCTGGAGCAATAAGGTGCTGTCTGACCCGCTGAGTTGCTCCAGCATTGTCTTGCATTTCATCGCATCTTGTACCTCCTCAGGACTTTCCAAAAGGCCTTACAGCAGATGGAATCATTGAAAAATATAGTCACTGCGGCTGCCTTTGAAAACACTTCCATCAACTTCAGCACAACAAACTCTTTCAGCGGTCAATATGATAATAATTTTTTGTGACCATACTTGTGACCATTAAGCGAATAATTGTTGCCAGTATGACAAATAAATCTCAGTTGCTTTTCTTCAATGTTGCATCTTAAGGGGCTATCCCACTTGGACGACCAAATCCGCCAGTTCTAGCGAGTTTGCCCTCGACTCATACTCACAGCATGGTCGACACGCGGTGGTAGGAGGTCTTCGTAACTCTCCTTCATGCTCGAGAGTGGTCTCCGCGAGTAAACTAAAGTCGCCACGGAAAAAAATGGATACTTTTTTTATTCCTAGGTTTAGTCGTAGTAGGGTGTAGTAAGTCGGCATGTTAGTCGTAGGTAATTGAGGGTTGTCAAATGTAGTCAAACGTAGTCGTGGATAGTCTTCATCATAGTCAAAAGGAGGTCGAAGGGAGGTCGAAGGAGGTCCTTCACTCTCCACAATTCGGTGTCCAATTTTCTCGAAGTTAGTCGTAGCTAGTCTTAGCTAGTCGAAGCTGGTCTTCAACATAGTCGAAGGAGGTTGAAGCAGGTCTTCTACATAGTCGAAGGAGGTCTTCAACATGTAATTCTTCAAACTCTTCTAAACTCGCCAATTAGGTCGCCCAAGTGGGGCAGGCCCTTTAGGATTATTTACTTTTGTTTGAAAGACCAGGCTGGATTTCAGTTTAGTGTCTGTCCTGAAAGACACTGCAGAACTCCCTAAGCATTGAAATGTCAGTCTCAACATCTGTATACAACTCTAGTAGGTAAAGAGTCAACCATACAGGAGCGCACACTGACAAAGGTAATAAGAGGACAAAAGTTGACACAATTCAATTCCCGCTGGGAATCTGTGAATCCCTTAATTCCATATTTCCAAACTAGAGATTTTTCAATGTAGTATGCTTAGTTTAGATTTTAGTTTCAAGACACAGCGTGGAAACCCTCCAAGGCTATGCTGACCAGCAATCCCCGTACACTTGTACTCTTACACACTAGGGACAATTTACGATTATACCAAAGCCAATTAACCTACAAACCTGTGCGACTTTGTAGTGAGGGAGGAAACCGTAGAACCCGGGGAAAACCCACGTGATCATGGGGAGAACGTACAAACTCCGTACCGACAGCACCTGTGGTCAGGTTCAACTATACCCTTGTGCAACCATGCCACCTACTGTTCTTTCCGCAGCCTTCAATAAAAAGTCAATCATTCTATTTCCGGTCAAAATCACCATACATACAATAAATGGGTCCTTTTGTTTCTCCCACGTGACCTCCTTCAATGTGAATCACCTGGCTCCACCCACGCAGGAATGGTAGGGAAGAAATATTTTGTTTCCGCAGGGCTCCAGGATCTGTTGGACCTCCATTCTGGGAGTTCTTATTGGAAAGACATTATCCAGACAATAATGTAGGAAGAAGGAACTGCAGATGCTGCGTTACAAAAGAAGACCCAAAGTGCTGAAGTAACTCAGCAGGTTAGCCGGCATCTCTGGCAGACATGGATAGGCGATTGAGTCTCCTGTACTGAAGGGTTCCCCAGCATTTTGTATCTTATTTTGACAATAATGCCATGAAGGGCAGCACAGTGGCGCAGAGGCAGAGTTGCTGCTTTACAGAGGCAGAGACCCAGGTTCAATCCTGACTACGGGTGCTGTCTGGACAGAGTTTGTACGTTCTCCCTGTGACCGCATGGGCTTTCTCTGGATCTCTGGTTTCCTCCCACACTCCAAAGACATACAGGTTTGTTGATTGATTTGCTTTGGCGAAATTGTGAATTTTCCCTTGTGTATAGGATAGTGCTCGTATATGGGGTGGTCACTGGTCGGCGCGGACTCGATGGGCCAATGGGAATGTTTTTGTGCTATATCTTTACTACAAAGGTACACAAAAATCTGGAGAAACTCAGCGGGTGCAGCAGCATCTATGGAGCGAAGGAAATAGGCAACGTTTCGGGCCGAAATCCTTCTTCAGACTGATATGGAGGGGGGGGGAGGAGAAAGGAAAAAGGAGGAGGATGAGCCCGCAGGCTGAGGGAGAGATAGGAAGGGGAGGAGACAGCAAGGGCTAACAGAATTGGGAGAATTCAATGTTCATTTTACTCTTTACTGCAAAGTGTTGTTTATCTGCAGATCTCATGGAATCTGACCTGGTTATCTGTCACTCTGTCTGTAGCTGGGGCGCAGAACTGAAGCATACACTGTCATTGTTTACCTTGATGACATGTCTGCTTGATGCACAGAATGGTTCAAAGGTTATTTATTGGTCACATACACCTAGGTGTAGTGAAATGCTTCTTGCCAATGATACCCAAAACCCTGGAGGAGTGGAAGTTTAATCTGGAGCTAGTTCGGAATCACCATGGCATTACTCACTGTGCTGCTTCACACAATGGAGCCAATGTCACCAGTGATGATTCTGACAGGTCAAATTGCATCATTCTGGAAAACATTGCTCTTCTCCTTGCAAAGACTGTTGTCCCTGGTGTCAGATGTGGGATGAAGTGCGCTGATAGTTTCTTTTGTTTTTCTGACAAAACTGGAGACACTCTCCTTCTCAGCTTGTAAAGAGACTCATGATGCTGTGGAACGGAATGACAATGGAAGATGGAATGGAATCAGTGTCTCACTCCTATCACCTTCAATATTCAGGAAAGAATGGGAGTGGTGTCAGAAGTGGGATGAAGCGTGAGTTTCTTTTGTTTTTCCATTCAGACCCTATCACCAATACCTTTAATGATGGGGAACTGCTAAAAGTACTGAAGGTACTCAGTTAGTTGACGTGGATAAGCTTTTCCCACTGAGAGTAGGGAAGATTCAAACAAGGGGACATGACTTGAGAATTAAGGGACAGAAGTTTAGGGGTAACATGAGGGGGAACTTCTTTACTCAGAGCGTGGTGGCTGTGTGGAATGAGCTTCCAGTGAAGGTAGTGGAGGCAGGTTCGATTTTATCATTTAAAAATAAATTGGATAGTTATATGGACGGGAAAGGAATGGAGGGTTATGGTCTGAGCGCAGGTATATGGGACTAGGGGAGAATACGTGTTCGGCACGGACTAGAAGGGTCGAGATGGCCTGTTTCCGTGCTGTAATTGTTATATGGTTATATGGTTATATGATGAAAGAGGAAAGGGAGTTCTTTTCTACTGGCTGGTGTCTGGTACTTCACTCTGGAAAACATCGCTCTTCTCCTTGCAAGGACAGTTGTCCCAGACTGGATTACATCGCACAGCGGAATGTGTATCATGCATAACATATGTGATGAGCATTATATTGGCAGAGATTAATATGGTTAATCTACATAAAGTAAACTAAACGAAAGTAAAGACCGAATTCCAAATTCCAAAAATGATGGATCCACTCATGAAGGAAGTTCAGAAGCAGCTTTTGTTTTGGGGGAGTAGCATCTATTTCTATTTGGAATGGCTGAACCAAATGGCAAAGTTATACTTAAAGGGAATTGAGGTAAAGGCAGGAAGAAGGAATTGACAGCTGAATATGCTGAGAGATATTTCAATGAAATAGGGTGCAGGGAATTTGAAGCATAAAGACTGATGTGGACAGTTGAGACCAAATGGCTTGTGAAAGTGCAGCAAATGCTATGTAATGTTCCATAATCAAAGAGCTCAAAATGAACACTGCAAATATAAAATTAATCTTAATTGGTTTCTTGCTTGAAAACCTCCTACCAGATGGGTGGGATATGCAACACCGCTGCAAAGACCATGAAACTAGCAATAAGGAATATGTGATGTGCATTTGACTCAATTAGTAAATAAATCACATTATTATCCACGTGATCTGTAATATGTTAACTGTTTTCAGTTAAGTGCAGTGGCACAGAGAAACCAGGGAAGAATTGAGGAAAGAAAAATTATTTTGAATTCCCATTTACAAGATCAAGTTCTGAGTCATTCAGTTGCCTTGATAAATAATTGTCTGCATACAATGTGCCCACACTTTTTATAATTACATTCATTTAATTTAGGGGCTCCAGTAAGCTGGAGTTACATTTAATCTTTAATTGTCTGTTCACAATGCATAACGGGCAATTAAAATGCCAGCAACATTTCTCGTATTGTTTAGTATTAGCTGCAGGTTTCTATAAATACGTTACTTGAATTATACTTCCCACGGAATTAGATTCAAAATCCACATCTCTCGCTTTTGCACAAGGTTTCACACATGATGAGGGGACATAGAAATATCCGTTAACAAAGGTATTTATGCCCATCGGAAAATTGAGCAGGGCACTTCCATATCCAATTCATGATAATGCAACTGACATATCTTCAGTGGTAGTTGAGCACTAAATGGCACCATCTGTTGAGTAATGACTGCTTCCTTCCTTACAGACTTAAATTGGACCTATCGGGTAAAATTGATGACTTCCATCCATCACTCACAGTACAACTTGTGACACAACGTGCTACTTTGCTGCATTTATTCTCATTAAAAGGGGGTGTCATGGTGGCGCAGCGGTAGAGTTTCTGACTTACAGCGCGTTCAGCACCAGAGACCCGGGTTCGATCCCAACTACGGGTGCTGTCTGTATGGAATTTGTACGTTCTCCCCGTGACCACGTGAGTTTTCTCCGAGATCTTCGGTTTCCTCCCACATTCCAAAGACCTACAGGTTTGTAGGTTAATTTGCTTTGTATAAGTATAAATTGGCCCTAGTACGTGTAGGGTAGTGGTAATGTGCGGGGTTCGCTAGTTGGTGTGGACTCGTTGGGCCGAAGGGCCTGTTTCCATGCTGTATGTCTAAACTAAACTAAAAGGCACCCTCAGCTGACTATTTTGAAATACATTCTATAATCCGCTAGTACTATTTAAGTCACAGAATTTTCTTAAAATAATTGATCTTTCCAGCATTTTTTTATAGCCATGCAGTGTGGAAACGGGCCATTCAGCCCATCGAGTACATGCTGACCACTGATCACCCATTCACACTAGGTCTACTTTATCTTGCTTTCTCATCCATTCCCTCACATATGGGGCAATTTTACCGAGGCCAGTTAGCCTTCACACCCGCACTCAGAGTAAAACCCACACGGTCACAGGGAGAAAATGCAAACTCCACACAGGAGGTCAGGATCGAATCTGCGCAGGATCGAATCTCTGGTGCCGAGAGGCTGCAGCTCGACCAGCTGCAGCACTTGCCATCTGTTGTTGCAGACAGAGTCACTAAGCAGTGCTACCTCAGAGGTGACACCACTGACAGTATGTAATTGGTCTGGCAACAGATGACCAACCACATAGGGTGTGGTCAAGTTACAAGCTAGCCCTAGAGAATCATAGCAATTTCCCCTGAGTTTTCCTGCTACATCTTCGTAGCCAACACAGTGAACAACGTGGTTAGGTGTGTAAAGCATCACGGTCTTAAGAAATAAATATCACCAGCAATTTATCGTGGACCAGCCATATTGAAGCAAAGGCCAAGAAAGTACACCGACATCTCTACTTCCTCAGGAGGCTTAGGAAACTTGGCATGTTCCAACAACCCTCACCAACTTCTACAGATGCGCTGCAGAATGCATTTTATTGGGATGTGTCACACCATGGTTTGGGAACAGCTCCATCCAAGACCGCAATAAATTGCTGCGATTGTGGGTATAGCTCAGACCATCAAGCCAATCATCCTCCTTTCCATTATCTCCATCTACACTTCACATTGCCTTGGCAAGATCACCAGCATAATCACGGACCAGTCTCACCCCGGTCACTCCCTCTTCTCTCTTCGCTCATCAGGCAAGAGGTGCAGAAGTTTGAAATTCCACACCTCCAGATTCAGAGACAGTTTCTTCTCAGCTGTTATCAGGCAACTGCACCATCCTATCATCAACTAGAGAACGGTTCTGACCTACCATCTACCTCATTGGAGACCTTTGAACTATCAGACTTTACTGGACATTATCTTGCACTAAAATTCCTGTTATCCTGTATCTATTCACTGTGGACAGCTTGATAGTAATAATACATTGTATTTTTGGTGTCTGGACAGCATGCAACCATTATAAAAAGGTCCGTAACAATGACAGTTTACTAACTTGAGCGACAAAGAGACTTAAGGGGCTGTCTGTCTCACTGTACAAGCTAATTCAATTGCTCTCCCGAGTTTAAAAAAAATCGAACTTGTGGTAAGCACGTAGAATGAACATAGCGGGTACGTCGGAGCTTGGGGATGTCTCTTAGCGGCTCGTAACGCTAACGGCAGGTACTCGGGAAACGCGGTAAGCTCGTCAAGACTCGTGAAGATTTTTCAACATGTTGAAAAATGTCCACGAGAGCGCCAAGTGCCTACGAGTGGCTTTTACCGTAATTCTCTGAGTTCGAATCAGGGGAGACTCGGAAGAACTCTTTAAATAGCTCGTACAGTGGGACAGCCCCTTTCAGGGGAGCCAAATCAGGCTGTATTGCTGGAGATGCATGCATCGAATATCATCACTTGTTCCTTGGACTAAAGAAGCCATCAGTAAGTGGACTCTGAAGTCTGTTCAATTAACTTCACTGCAAAAGAACGTTGGAAATAAAGTACACAATGTGCTGACATAGCTATTCAGTGGAGATGAAGCCCAGTTTACATTCCAAATTGAATGAATGAATGAATGAATGAATGAATGAATGAATGAATGAATGAATGAATACGTTTATTGTCATTGCACAATACTGTGCAACGAAATTCCATTGCATCTCCTCCGGTTAAAAAATACAAACACGACAACCATTGACACATATGTACACTTATTAGTAAAAAATAATAAATAAGTATTTAAAAAGAATTTTAAAAGAATGTTGCATTTCTTGGAATTACATTTTGCTTCCCCAGTGTTCTCTGTTGGAATTAAGTTATTTTATCGCACATGGGTAGAAACTATTTTTTAGTCCACCGGTGTGAGCCTTCAGAGACCTGAATCGCCTCCCAGAGGGTAGCAGAGTGAAAAGGTGGTTGGCAGGGTGGGATGTGTCCTGCTTGATGTTTGTGGCCCGGCGCAAGCATCGGGCCCTATATATATCATCCAAGGAGGGCAGTTGAGCGTTTGTGATGCTCTGTGCAGTTTTTATAACTCTCTGCAGCGCCCTCCTCTCAGCCACAGTACAGCTAGCAAACCACACCAGGATGCCATAGGAGAGGATACTTTCCACGGTGCATCGGTAGAAGGACAGCAGCAGCGGCTGTGAGATGTTTGCTCTCCGCAGAAACCTCAGGAAATACAGCCGCTGATGTGACTTCTTCACGAGAGTGACGGTGTTCATTTGCCATTTGAGGTCCTGGGAGATGTTTATTCCCAGGAACTTAAAGCCAGCGACTCTCTCCACCATGTCTCCTTTGATGTATAAAGGAGCAGGTTCCTCTCTCCTCTTCCTCCTGAAGTCAATGACCAGTTCTTTTGTCTTTGATGGGTTGAGTACCAGGTTGTTTTTGGTACACCAGACAGTCAGTTTTTGGACTTCATCTCTGTAGGCAGACTCGTCGTTGTTGTTTATCAGTCCCACCACAGTCGTGTCGTCCGCAAACTTGATGATCCTGTTTGTACTGTGTGTTGGTGTGCAGTCATAAGTGTATATTGTATACAAGATGGGACTCAGCACACAACCTTGTGGCGCTCCTGTGCTGAGCGTCAGGACTGGGGAGTAATTGGACCCCATCCTGACAGTCTGTGGGCGGTCTGTTAGGAAGCCCTTAATTCATCTGCATGTGTTTGCATTAACACCCAGATCAGACAGTTTGTCCACCATTCTGCTGGGGATGATGGAATTAAATGCAGAACAAAAATCTACACATAACATCCTTACAGATGAGCCAGGGCGCTCCAGATGTGTCAGTGCAGAATGTAGAGCTATGTTGATGGCATCCTCCGTTGACCTATTAGCTCTATATGCAAACTGATGCTGATCCAGGGTGGATGGGAGTGAGGACTCAATGATATTCTGTAAATACACTGAAGAAATTCCTCATGCTTCGTCCAATATTTGGCTTTCAATTCATATCATGAAACAGATCTTTGCAGGAGTTTGCTGTGCACAAATTAACGACTACATTTCCTCTGTTACAAAAGTTGCAGCACTTTAAAACTAGCGCACTATTTTTGATAAAGGAGTGTTTTACAGCGCATCTGTTTAAATTGTACTTCTGAGTTTGATTTCAATATTGGATAACTAACTTTCAAAAACATTTTATTCAAGAGCACAAAAAGTTCATAAGTTCATAAGTTCTAGGAGCAGAATTAGGCCATTCTGCCCATTCTCCTGGCTTCGCCTCATAACCCCTGACACCCTTACTAATCAAGAACCTGTCAATCTCTGCCTTAAAATTTTCCATTGGCGGCCTCCACAGCTTTCTGTGGCAATGAATTCCACAGCTTCTTTCTAAAGGTACATGCTGGGCTAAAGGCCTAGACCTTCCCACTAGTGGAAACCTCCTCTCCACATTCACTCTATCCAGGCCTTGGCATGCATATAAATTCACTGGGGAATAAGAAAAGTGGTCTCAATAAGAATGATTGGCTATCAAGCTTGCACATTTGCACCAGATTCCTTCCTTGCCCCCTGATTCAATTGGTATCCTACAATGAGGCAAGCTTAAGATCTTTGCAGAAAGAGATAGCAGTCTAACCTGTGTCAGTTCAGCATTAGTTCAGGGGATCCAAATCGTCTTAATATGTTGAGTATATCAAAGGTGATATTGGCAATGTGCCGTGGGGAGTGGGTCAGTTTGGTTTAAACCGGCATCTGCAGTGCCTTCCTACATAGTATGCGTACATAAACTTGTTAAGAATAAGTGTCAGATTCTGCTGTCAAATTAGCTCACCAGTTCCTTTCTGCCAGCAACCTCTGTCCAAAACAGCCGATAACCTTGGATTGGATTACTTGCATAAGCAGGTGGATCCCAGGAAGCAACGATAGAGGTCGGTGAGGTGGAGATGACTTTAAAATTTTCTGCTGGTCCTGGGACTTGCACTGTTGAGAAAAACAAATAACATTCAGAAGATCAAGATCAAGGTATGAAATGTGAAGCCAAAAAAAAAAACAAGTATGGAAGATAAATATTTCTGATGATGGTTTCCACAAAACCTCTATGGTTGTCTGTCTTTGTCTGCTGAATGACCTGAAGGCCATTTTTGACATCTAGCGTCAGGCAGCACCAACATACAAGAAGACTAAGGAGATTAGCATGTCTCCAATGACACTTACCAATTTCTACAGATGTACCAGAGAAAACATCCTACTGTGATGTATCACAGCTTGGTGAGTTAACTATTTGCCCAAGACTGCAGGAAATTGCAGAGAACTGTGGATGCATAATGCAAACCAGTCTCCCCATCCATCCCCCGCACCTGTGTCCACCCCATCCATCCCCCGCACCTGTGTGTCCCCCCCCCCCCCCCCCCCCCGCCCCCTCTGCCCATCATCATCTTCATTCACACATCACGCTGCCCTGGGAATGTAACAATGACGTGTAGGACCATTCACATCCCCGTTATTCCCTCTTTGCCGTTCCCCGTCAGGCAGAAGATACAAAAGCTTGAAAGCACATGCCACCAGTCACAAGAATAACTTCTTCTCCTTTGTTATCGGACTCTTGAATGGACCTCCCATAAGATAAGGATGTATTGCTGATCTTCCAATCCGCCTCATTGTTGCCCTCGAACTTTTTTTTATCTGCACTTTCTCTGTAGCAATAACACTATATTCTAAATGCTGTTTTGCTTCTCTTTTTGCACTACCTCATGCATGGTATGGTTAGCCTAGATTGCGCACAAAACAAAGTGCCCATGATAATAATAAACCACTACCAACACCAGAAAAAATCCCTTCAACTCACAAAGTCTGTACTGACCATCAAGCATTCATCGTTACACTAGACTTATCTAAGCCATTCTATTCTCCCCGCATTCCCATCGACTATCCCCCAATTCTACTACTCATCTTGACACCTGGTGCAAATTACATTGCCCAATTAATCAACCAAATCTCACATTTTTCAGATGCGGGAGACGAGCAGAGCACCCAGAAGAAAACCATACATTCATAGAATGAATGTGCAGACTCTGCACAGACTATCCCGGGATTGCAGGACTGTCACATGTTGAAAAAATGGAGCAACTGGGTTTGACTACACTGGAATTTAGAAGGATGAGAGGATATCTGATTGAAACGTATAAGATTATTAAGGGATTGGACATGCTAGAGGCAGATACATGTTCCCGATGTTGGAGGAGTCCAGAAATAGGGGCCCCAGATTAAGAATAAGGGGTAGGCCATTTAGAACAGAGATGAGGAAAGACTTTTTAAACCCAGAGAGTTGTGAATCTGTGGAATTCTCTGCCTCAGAGGGTAGTGGAGGCCAATTCTCTGGATGCTTTCTAGAGGGAGTTAGACAGAGCTCTTAAAGATAGCGGAGTCAAGGGATATGGGAAGAAGGCAGGAATGGGGTATTGATTGTTGATGATCAGCCATGATCACATTGAATGGCGGTGTTGGCTCAAAGGCTATTGTTTATTTGAGTTTTGAATCCAAATTGCTGGAGCTGTAAGACAACATTCTGCTGCCTGTGCTACTCTGCTGCCCTATTGTTTCTCACTTCAAGCAGTTCAAGATTAGAAACATAGAAACATAGAAAATAGGTGCAGGAGAAGGCCATTCGGCCCTTCGAGCCAGCACCGCCATTCATTGTGATCATGGCTGATCATCCCCAATCCCCTTCTCCCCATATTTCTTGATTCCACTAGCCCCTAGAGCTCTATCTAACTCGATTGTCTCTTTTCCACCCAACTTTACTATAGACGTTGGTTAAACAGTTTCACTCAGCAGTTGGTGTGCACCACATATTGATCATATTCATGCTTCTCTCTCTCTCTGACTGAATCCATTGCCACCCCTCTTCTGAAGATACATGTCCATTAAACCATCTCCTTTACAAGCTGTCTATGAGTCATAGTTGGGTGTAAACTGAAAAAGGAGATCAGAAGGGCTAAAAGGGGCCAGGAGATAGCTCTGGCAGCATTAAGGACAATCCCATAATATTTTAAAATTTCAAGAGAGAATTAGATTTAGCTCTTAGCTCAAGAGATGGGAAAAAGCAGGAACGGGGTACTGATTTTGGATGATCAGCCATGATCATATTAAATGGCGGTGCTGGTTCGAAGGGCCTAGTCCTACACCTATGTTTCTATGTTTCTAAAGCAGCTGTTTCTGAGGTAGTCAATTAGATCAAATTTGTGCATTACCTTCAACCCTTGATCAATGGAACTCAGTTGAAATTGCTCAAAATAATTTCTCGTCAAGACTTACAGCATAAGAAAGGAGAATTTTACCCAATTAGTCTGGAATGATCTGCACTGCCATGACTAAAAATTAGGGATGAGGATGATTAGTCAATTGAGTTCTTATGCAAATGAATGAATCAATGGAGAAAAGAGAACAATTTTCATGGCTGCTTACCGTCACACTAACAGGCAGCTTTCCAAGCAAGTACTTTAATTAGTTAGATGAATAATTATCCTCAAGGTCTTGCTTTACAATTTAATGTCTAATTCCAAAATATAGAGGAGAAAGGGAGAATTTTATTCAGAACCTTGTTACTGCTCAGACGATGGAGAGGATCTGAATGATAATGGATGACACCAGGATTGCTGGTATTGCATGTTATGAGGAAGGCTGTTAATGTATACAGCGAGATATAGATCAGCCACAGAAATGGGCAAAGAAATAGCAGGTGAAATTTAATCCGAGCAAGCGAGTGGTGTTGGATTTTGGGAATTCAAATGTAAGGGGAAAATGTACAATTACCTTGGGTACAATTAATAACCCTTAACAGCATTGATGTACAGAGGGATCTTGGGGTACAAGTCCATATCTCCGCGAAAGTGTCAACACAAGTAGATAGAGTGTGAAGGAAGTCATATGGATACTTTTCGCTGGAATCCCATTGGTTGTGGGAAGACCACATACAAGTATATAAAATGATGAGAGACAAAGATAGAGTAGACAAGCAGAGCCTTTTTTCCTAGGATGGAAAAATCAAATACTAGAGGACATAACGTTAAAGTGAGAGGGGTAGAATTTAAAGGAGATGTGCAGTGCAAGTTTTTTTACACAGAGGTTGGTGAGTGCGTGGAACACACTGCCTGGTGTGGTGGTTGAGGTAGATACATCAGTGGCATTCAAAATACTTTTGGATAGGCATATGGATATGCAGGGGATGGAGGAATATGTGTTATGTGCAGGTAGATGCATGATGGTCTTGGTTTGTTTGGCACAGACATTGCGGGCCAAAGGGGGAGTTCTTGTGCTGTAGTTCTATGTTCTATGAAATTAAGGAGGTGCCACAGAGCCTCGGACTGTCCAACAGTTGCAGTTACTCACTACTTAAAGGCCTGTCCCACTGTACCAGGTAATTCAAGAGCTCTCCCGAGTTTAAAAAAAAATCAAACGCGTGGTAAGCATGTAGAATGTACGTAGCGGGTACGTCGGAGCTCGGGATGTCTCTTAGCGGCTCGTAACGCTAACGGCAGGTACTCGGGAAACGCAGTAAGCTCGTGAAGACTCATGAAGATTTTTCAACATGTTCAAAAATGTCCACGAGAGCCCCGAGTACCTACGAGCAGCTATTACCTTAATTCTCCGAGTTTGAATCAGGGGAAACTCGGGAGAACTCTTAAATTAGCTCGTACAGTGGGACAGCCCCATTATGAGGACAAGAACAAGGACTCCTAATGCACTTGTTCCAGATGTATCTATGACAGTGTGGGTATGAGTGAAAACCACATCATCATCATGTGGAAACATAAGGACGCCTTCCAAAGTATTGTGTGGTACCACCAGCATGCTATCTGAGTTGAACTCAGAACAAAATATTGCTGCTCAAAACTGGGTATCTATTGAATGCTCTAGACCATCAGAAGCAACAGCAATGTTTTCCAACCTGTACCCTCATGGCCCAGCATGTCCCACAGTTTATGATCACAATTAAGTCAGTGGACAAATGATGAGAAGTGATGGCCATGCTGGATGCAGCAATATAGTGTCCCTGAAAAACCCCAGCATATAATGGGACTGAGCTCGGGGACCCCACCAGCAATTAGTCTACTCCAACTGAACCTCCCTGTTGATTCTATTGGCGTAAACTCAATCTCCACTCGCTGGGAAGACCAAAGAGGAATTAGAGCGCAAAACATAATAGTGTGAGCAAGGAGGTTCTGCATAAAGACAAAAGGAATTAACTAAATGTATAACCTGGTTGTTGGAAGGGTAATAGCCTCGAGACCATTGCATGAGCTATGTCCAAATCTGTATTGGCACACACACATCTCTGACAACTTAACACACGACAAAAATGCTCATGTCGGAATAATTTTATTTTCAAGAGGAAATTGGGTCAATTTGAGATCAAAAGGAGTACTGATAGGTTGGGCTCCTTCTGAATCTGTGCTGATGGAGAGGGTCAGTAAAGATTTATTGACGACGGTAGGGTTGAGAATGGGATGGAGATAGTGTTAGGTAGTTATTTCAATATCAAATGAAACAAGTCTAAACATAAAAGAAGGATAGAACGACATGTGACATACTAAACAAGGGGAGGATATAAATAACATAGTTTAGCGTTTGAGTTTGAGCTTGAGTTTAGTTCATTGTCATGTGTAACTCAACAGGTCAGGCAGCATGTTGTTCAAGAAGGAACTGCAGATGCTGGAAAATCGAAGGTACACAAAAATGCTGGAGAAACTCAGTGGGTGCAGCAGCATCTATGGAGCGAAGGAGATAGGTAACGTTTCGGGCCAAAACTCTTCTTCAGACAGCACCACTGGATAACAGATGGCATTACAGATTAATACCCTTCTTCAGCAACTGCAGTTTCCTGTGCCCACAATAACATAATATAATTTGTGATAGCAATTCGAATAGACAGGAATGCGACATAGACCAAGAAAATAGATTTGACGAACGTTGATGCTGGGAAGCTGATGGAATAGAACTTGAGGAAAATAAATGTACAATGAAATTAGCAAAGAGTCTTTCAGAGCTGCAATTCATAAGATTCAAACATGTGTTCAATAGAGCCCAGGAAAATTCTATTCCATTCAGAAACAAAAATAAACTGAATATCAAAAGTGAATAAAGACACTGGCAAAAGCTGAGGTTAAAACATGGACATGGGCAGCATGGGTGAATAAAAGATGGAAATATACAAAGCTACCAAGAAGGAATTCAAAAAGCAATTTGGGAGAGCAAAAGGAACAATGAAATTAACTGGTACACAAAATTGCTGGAGAAACTCAGCGGGTGCAGCAGTATCTATGGAGCGAAGGAAATAGGCGACGTTTCGGGAATTGAATTTGCTGCTTTACACTGTAGATAGACACAAAATGCGGGAAAAAAAGGAATAGGCGATGTTTCAGGTCGAGACCCTTCTTCCTCAATCTGAAGAAACGTCACCTACTCGACACGAAACGTCACCTACTCCTTTTCTCCTGAGATGCTGCCTGACCCACTGAGTTACTCCAGTATTTTGTGTCTGTCTTCAATGAAATTAACTAGCATCAGTGCTTACCAGACAGTTGGATCAGGTGGACGTGATAATGAAAGAAATGTTAGAATTAAAAAGAGTGTAAATGTTAAATAAACCCAAAGAGGATAAAATCCATGGCCTTGACAGATTGCAATACATTTTGAAAGAATCAAGGGAACAGATGGTAGAATAATGAATATATATTTTTAATAATATGAGGACAAATTGTGGCGCCTGAAGACTGGTGGATCATTGACATTATACCAATGTTGATGTAGAGCGTTCAAACTTTAAATAATTCACCTTGACACTAATAGTGTAAAATGTTATTGGATCCCAACTGAGAAAACAGGGAGAGAGGGAGAGAGGGAGAGAGGGAGAGGGGGAGAGAGGGGGGAGAGAGGGAGAGAGGGGGGGGGAGAGGGGGAGAGAGGGAGAGAGAGAGGGGGAGAGGGGGAGAGAGGGAGAGCGGGAGAGGGGGAGAGGGGGAGAGGGGGAGAGGGGGAGAGGGGGAGAGGGGGAGAGGGGGAGAGGAAGATTTACAGAAAGCATTTCGTCAGATACAAAGTAATAAGCTATTTAAAAAGAGCCAAACGCATGGACAGAGAGGACAAAAAAAATGTGCTGGAAGAATTCAGTGCTCTAACAACATCTGTGAAGTCAAAGGGATAGTCATCATCTTGGGATGAGACTCTGCATTAGGACTGAGAGCGTAGAGGGGAGGTAACTATTTGATGCAAGATGCAAGAGGAAGGGATGAGGCAGTGTTGTAGGTTAGAAGTTGGACTAGTTGAGGAGATGGAGGGGCAGATAGTCAGGTGGAGGAGGAAGAGGGGGAGAGGTGAAGTTGGGAGATTGCAGCAGGTGAGTGATAGGTGGAGACAGATAAGGACAGAGACAAAAAGGAACACAGGTGGAGGAGAGGAGAGTGGAGGTAGATGGAGGCGGGATGGTTTTACAAGTGGCGATACAAGAGGATGCAGGTGCTGGACTCTGATAAGGAAGGTGATGTGGAGGACATAATGATGGGCAAATGGAATTAGTGGCAAGTGGAGATAGGAGGCTCAGCAGGTACAGAGATTTAGTTTAGTTTATATCAGTTTAGAAATGCAGCACAGGAACAGGCTCTTCGGCCCACCGAGTCCAAACTGACCATCGATCACCTGTTCACACTAGTTTGAGACAGAGAGTCACAGAGAGTCATAGAGTGATACAGTATGGAATCAGGACCTTTGACCCAACATGCCCACACTGGCCAACATTGGCCCACCTGTCTGCATTTGGTCCATATCTCTCCAAACTTGTCCTATCCATGTACATATTAGGGGCACATTTTTATGCGGTCAATTAGCCTACAAATCTTCACAGATTTGAGATATGGGTGAAAACTGGAGCACATGGAGGAAACTCACAGGGAGAATGTGTAAACTCCACATAGACAGTACCCGAGGTCAGGATCAAACCCGAGTCTCTGGTGTAGTGAGGTAGAAACTGTACCAGCTGCATCACTATTCCACCCAGAGTTTTCAGTGATAGGCAACTGGAACCAATTGGGGGAGGGGATCGAAATTAGATATCAGAGTGATGGGGTGGTGGGTTGAGAGAAACTATTTGAATCAGAAGGAGAGAGAAAGGAGCACAGGGAGAGTAGAGCACCTGAAATTGGAAAATTCAACAGAACATGAGGTGTTGTTTGCACCCAGCAGCATGGAAGGTAACGGAAATACATACTGGTGTGGTTATAGGAAGGGGAGCTGCCATGGCATGCAACCAAGTAATCAGATTGGCCATTGTGGATAGAGTAGATTTTCTGGAAAACAGTCACTGCCCTAGTTGGGGCAGTGCAGTGGCACAGCAGTAAAGTTGCTACCTTACAGCGCCAGACACCAAGGTTCGATTCTGACTATAGGTGCTGTCTGTACAGAGTAGGTATGTTACAATACTTACCTTCAGCGGCGCTGCAGTTCTGCCACTGGCCATGTGCGCAACTTTGCCACCTTTGAGGGGGGGGGGGGGGGGCAGGATTAAAATGCCGTTTTCACCTGCCTGTCGGAGTCGAACTTTCTCAGGCTGCTAAGCTGCTGCAGAAAAATCGTTCCGACATCCGTTCTTGGAAGTTTAAAAAAATAAAATAAAAATTGTCGCTGGACAATTTAATCGTTGGAGTAAAATAAAAATCTACTTCTAACGCCGTCAACGCCTACAACGGGACGGATCTCACGTAGGGGACAAAACATAAGGCAAGTCGTTTATTATACATATAAACTTGCTTCTTAGGATTACTTTAATCCAAATTTCATTGGCGAAAATGTGATTATGGCCCCATACGAACCAGCAGTGTTTTTCCTACCGATATGGGGTTGAAATTCACCACAACCGCAACGTTCCAAACGATCGCGTTCCACAAAATCTCACTCGCAAGATGATTTAAATGCCCATTAATTTACGGGAATTAAACACTAAATTCCTTCCATTTGGCATATAAATTCATGACAATGAGATTTAAAAATCATGTTATATTGTGAATTCTTGTGTGAATGTTATTTGGACACAGGCTATTTTCTTAAGAAATGGATAGATGTTTAGATCTAGTAATTGAATTTTGTAATTAGCCACAATTAGGTAACTAACTAATTATATGCTTTCATTTCAGGTCATCCAAGTAAGATTGTTTCATATTTGTTTCAGAATGATTCAATCTATAATAATTGAACATTTCATTCAGTTCTCTTAATTATTAAGAAAGTTATGGGCTTTTGACTGTCCTCGATCACAGCTTTTGAGTTAAGTCAATGGAAAAGCAATAGGGAACAAGATGATAATTTCAGTATGAAAATGGCCATAACTTTTTTAATACTGAAGATATGAAAGTGAATTAGGTGTCAAATTAAACTTCTTTTTATGCCTTATCTGATGAGATAAATTGCAGACTTGACTTTTTAAATCTCAAAATTTTGTAACATTGCTATGCAGTTTGTACTTTCTCCCTATGACCGCACAGGTTTTCCCTGAGTGCTGCTCCCACACTGCAAAGACAGGTTTGTAGGTTAATTGGCTTTGGTAAAAATTGTAAGTTGTTCCTAGTGTGTAGGATAGTGCTAGTGTACGGGGTGATCGCTAGTCGGTGCAGTCTCGCTGAGCTAAAGAGCCTGTTTCTAAACTGTATCTCTTAAAGTCTAAAGTCAGAGGACAAAGTAACAGGCTGCCTGAAAAATGGAAAGGATAGAGCAGGGATATAAAGGCGGTTCTTCAGGATGATAGAATGTTTAAATGTGTGGTCCCAAAGAATGAATGGTGGTATGTGTGTGGCTCACAAGTTATGGTAACAACTTACACCTTAGATCCAGGAACTGAATTTGTGGATGAAACTAAAGGGTATTCGGTAGTGGGTTTAAACTAAATAGCATGGAGGAGGGGTTGATAAATTGGGAGTATAAGGATGGAGAGAGTACAGGAAAAGTTACAAAAGACACCTGAATTAATGGGATGGAAAGTTCAAGAAGGGATAAGAGAGTAAGGTTAGGTGCGAGAGGGGAGGTGAATACGGAATTAAAAGTGTTATATATGAATGCGCAAAGTATAAGAAATAAAGTGGATAAGCTTGAGGCTCAGTTAGAAATTGGTTAGTACGATGTTGTGGGAATTACAGGGACATGGCTGCAAGAGGATCCAAGCTGGGAACTGAATATTCAGGGGTATAGGTCCTATCAAAAAGACAGACAGGTGGGCAGAGAGGGTGGGGTGGCTCTGTTCGTAAGGAATGAAATTCAGTCCCTTACGTGGGGTGACATGGAGTGAGAAGACGTAGAGTCATTGTGGATAGAACTGAGAAATTGTAAGGGTAAAAAGACCCCAATGGGAGTTATCTACAGGCCCCTAATCAGTAGCCTGGCGATAGGGTGCAAGTTGCATCAGGAGTTAAAATTAGCATGTAACAAAGATAATGCTACGGTGGTTATGGGAGATTTCAACATGCAGGTGGACTGGGAAAATCAGGTTGGTACTGGACCCCAAGAAAGGGAGTTTGTGGAGTGCCTCCGAAATGGATTCTTAGAGCAGCTTGTACTGCAGCCTACCAGGGAGCAGGCAATTCTGGATTTAGTGTTATGTAATGAACTGGATTTGATAGGGGAACTCAAGGTAAAGGAACCATTAGGAGGTAGTGACCATAATATGATAAGTTTTAATCTGCAATTTGAGAGGGAGAAGGTAAAATTGGAAGTGTCAGTGTTGCAGGTGAACAAAGGGGACTATGGCACCATGAGGGAGGAGCTGGCCAAAGTTGACTGGAAAGGGGCCCTAGCAGGGATGACGGTGGAACAGCAATGGCATGTGTTTCTGGGAATAATCCAGAGGATGCAGGATCATTTCATTTCATAGAGGAAGAAAGATTCTAAGGGGACTAAGGGGCGACCGTGGCTGACAAAGGAAGTCAAGGAGAGTATAAAAATAAAAGAGAAGGCGTATAACATAGCAAAGATGAGCAGGAAGCCAGAGGATTTGGAAACTTTTAAAGAACCACAGAGGGTAACAAAAAAGGCAATACAGGGAGAAATGATGAAGTACGAAGGTAAGCTAGTCAAAAATATAAAGAAGGATAATAATAGATACTTTAGGTATGTGAAGAGGAAAAAAATTAGTTATGACAAATGTTTGCTGACGACACGACCATCCTGGGCCTCATCACAGACTACAATGAGACAGCCTACAGAGAGGAAGTAAGGGCACTAAACAGCTGGTGCCAGGAGAATAACCTCGCTTTCAATGTCAGCAAAACTAAAGAGATGATCGTGGACTACAGGAGACAGCAGGGGAGTGGACACCTCCCCGTCCACATCGGTGATGCTGAGGTTGAAAGGGTCAGCAGCTTCAAGTTCCTCGGTGTGCATATCACTGAGGACCTCTCCTGGACACTGTACACGGCCACAATAACTAAGAAAGCCCGCCAGCGGCTATTTTTCCTGTGAAGACCGAGGAAGTTTGGCATAAATGCCAGCATCCTCACAAACGTCTGCAGATGCACCATCGAGAGTCTGTTGACGGGCTGCATCACAGTCTGGTACGGGAACTGTTCTGCCCACAGCCGCAAATCACTACAGAGAGTGGTGAAGGCAGCACATCACATCACTGGCAACTGTCTCCCGACCATTCAGGACATTTTCCACCGGCGGTGCCTGCAGAAGGCACACAGCATCATCAAGGACCACGGCCATCCAGCACGCAGACTGTTCTCCTTGTTACCGTCAGGCAGACGATACAGGAGCATGGCTGCGAGTACCACCAGACTTAAGAACAGTTTTTACCATCAGGCCATCAGGCTTCTGAACTCATAAACACATTTCACATCATATATGTTGATTTTCTTATTATTGTCGTTTTACCTTACCAATGTCATTTTAATCTTATTTTATCCTTGTTATATTATTCCTGAGGTGACCCGTTGTCTTGTAAAACACATTTCATTGTACCGTTGACCCTGTGTTAACCTACATATGACAAATAAAACTGAAATGAATTGAAATTGAATTGAATTGGTTTGTAGAAACAAAGAACTACAGATGATGGTTTTGCAGAAACGATGGCCCCGACACAAAATGTCACCTATCATTGTTCTCCAGAGATGCAGCCTGACCCGCTGAGTTACTCTAGCACTTGGTGTCTAATTTGGCATCATGTTCGGCACAAACGTTGTGGGCTGAAGGGCCCATTCCTGTGCTGTACGTTTCTATGTTCTAACATGAAAGATAATGAAAGGTAGGTTGCACTGATTGAGCTGGATGAGGAAGAAATGAGAGGTGGAGCATGCAAGCTCTCAGAGCCTGCTATATGTTCCATGTCGGGATTAAGAAATAATGAATCATTTTTAAAACTGCGGGTAAAACATCATGTGGCAAACAAGACTTGGATTTAACACCAAAGACAAAATTTCTGGAGGACCTCAGCAGGTATTTAATGTATTTTCCCTATCTGTAAAAACAGTGTCAGAAAAAATAACTAATTCACACAAATCCTAAAGGATTAGACATGCAGGTAATCAGCCTAAATCAGCATGGCAAGTCAAATAGATTTTTGACTAAAGCATGTCTGTATTTTCAATGAGTGGTTCATTCATCTCATGTCATGGTTTCTCTCGAGCACGTTGCTGATACCACTGGAAGGGTTAATTTCTGGAAGCCTGCACGTTATACAAGGAGTGCGTATTGGATGGTAATAAGATTATCAGCCAGCATTGTAATGAGCAATTGAAATGTTGGACCCATCTTGCGTAGAAATGCAGAATTAAATATGAATTAATGGCCAGTCACCATTCTCTTTTCAAAAGTGTAAGAATGAAAATCATAAACAGGATTTACAGTCCCCAATCTCATTACATACACATTCAACCAATAAGACCATCGACTCCACCACAAATCCCAGTGTGATAGCAAAATTTTACATTTTGAACAGATGTGAAAGCTCTGTGCTAAACTGCAGATGATCCTTTTAGCCCCTTTCTGCACAAAAATATTAAATGACACTTACTAAACTCTTTCCAAAGTGATTTTAATAAGTAGTTGCTTTTTGTAATGCTAATATCTTAATCCTGTTTAAATCAACATTTTTAAACACATTAGCACAAATTAAATTAATTCCTATCATTCCACGACATAATTTTAAATAGCTTTTTTTTTTGAATGGGGCACTATTCATTTCTTTAACCGAACGTCTGAATTCTCATTTCCATTGATGTAATGCTGATGTAAAGGACAGAATTTTTGCTCTGAATTTACAATGTTGCAACCATCATTTTCTGTGAATAAACTTGAATCGGAGAAGAGAGGAAGTTGCAAGGGTGTCCCCAGGGTGATGTTTAGATCAGCAATGTTTTTGTGAGAGACAGAAGGCGCACTTTCCCGGGTCTAGCCCCAGCCAACTTCACCAGTGCCAATAACAGAGCAATAAGCATTCTGCAACTCGAACAAACATGTGGAGGACAAGATTTAACTAGAGTTCAACCTTGTCAATTAACAATCTTGCCATCTCCCATAAGACCAACTCAATCTGATGCAAAATTAACCTTGAATGCTCTTAATCAGTGATTGTATCACATGGTATAATTGCTTAAGAATGCCATCGGTGAAAATTACAAAAACTGTGTAGCGTAAAGTGCCAATCTGTGCTGTTCTTTTTGCTTTTGTTTTCCCAGATTGATGTTAAATCCTTTCTGCTCTATATTTTGTTTAAGTGCTATTTGCAGATATGTATAATAATCTAAACATATGCTGCCTTGGTAGGACCGACTCAGGGACACTCGACAGGCAGGTGGCTGGGAGACTGTTCTGAGACTTTTAGGGTCTGGATTTTCTTTCTGGCACTAAAACAGTTCACTTCATCGTAGTTTATATGTTGGCTATCCAATCTAAGAAGAAAGGTTCAGTTTGGCATAGATTAGAGGTACAACGTGGAAACTGGCCCTTCAGCACACGCTGACCTTCGATCACCTGTCAACACTGGCTATTATTACAGAACAAATGACAGATGATGAGGATATTTATAGGCAACGACGCATGCTGTATGTACAGGCAAATATTCTCTTGCGTAAATTTGGTGCGTGTGCAGATGTGGTGAAGATGTCACTATTTAGAGCATACTGCACACCACTCTACACTGTGGTCGAACTATGGAAAGACAAGTATGCAGAGACTAAAGGTGGCATATAACAATGCCATGAGAACACTGCTAAGGAAACCTAGATGGTGTAGTGCTAGTAATATGTTTGTGGCTGCAGGGGTCAGTACTTTAGAAGCTATCCTAAGATATCACATGTATAAATTAATTTGCAGGATAAATGGCTCTAAAAATGTAATTATTGTGGCCTTGTCAAACATAAGGGTTAGCACTACACGCTACGAATCCCAGCTGTGGAGACACTGGTATCGTTGTCTCGTTGTAGGACATTGATCATTCTTTTAATCTGGATTTTTAACTTATGTGTCTATTTAAAATATAATTTATGATGCTTTTATAAGTGATATACTAAGATTTTATATGTACTTTATGATATATTTTGTTATGCAATTAATTTTTTTATGTAATGTTGCCCCTTGTCTGGACCTCGAGTCCGAAATAAAGTTTATTATTATTATTATTATTATTATTATTATTATTATTTGTTATCCCACTGCCTACATATTAGAGGCAATTTTACAGAGGCCAATCAACGTACAAACCTGCACGTCTTTGGGATGTGGGGTGAAACCAGAGCACCCGGAGGAAACCCACACATTCGCAGGGATGCAAACTCTTTATTAGACAGCACCCAAGGTCAGGATCAAACCTGGGACTCGGGCACTGTGAGGCAGCAGCTCTACCATCTGTGCCACTGTGCCTTAGGTATTTCATCTAAGATATCACTTTTTATCTAAGACTGAGTCTGAAGAAGGGTTTTTCTAGTGTCTGCAGTTCTTTCTTAAACATTCCAAAAACACAAATCTTTATAAACTATATATTAGTATTAGTTCCTCAAGCACACCGGTCTTCATTGTATAAATTAAATAGATTTGCCCACAGTTACCTCATCTCTGATATGAATAACAGCCACATGACTAGATCATAAGAGCAACGTGACCCAAGTAACCTTCAGGAAAGGAGGTGGACATTTGATATTGTTGCTATCATTATATTCCTGACCTTTTAAGCTAAGAATAGTTTCTGCTTTCATGTTCTGTGAAGCTTGGATAAGTTCTGATACAATCATTATCACTGGACAACATTGCACAAAGTTACCTTGTGTGGAATATAAAGATTAAATGTAAGGGATCAGATGGAAATTCAATACTATCTTTCTATGAAAACTGTAGCTATATATAAAGCTAGAGACCGCATGACAAAACATTTTAATCTCCAAATAAAAAGCCTCCATAGAATTTTAGATTCCTAAACTTCGGGTGATTATTTTGAAAAGGAGACTCTTGGTATTCTTGTGCGGACGTGGCGTCGAAGGACGAAAAGCCGAGACAAAGAAGTGGAAGCAAAATAACCGAACGGAAACGAAGCCGAAACGCCAAATAACCAAAAGCGTACAAAGCCGAAACGCTAACTAACTGAAAGGATGGGACGCCTAAAAGCAAACTAACCGAAAAGGCGGGATACCTAAAAGCAAACTCACCGAAAGGCCGCTGTGCCGAAACGCCAACTCACCGAAAGGTTGCGTCGCCTACAAGCCATCTCACTGAATAGCAGCTCTGTCGAAAAGTCAAATAATGGACATGACGTCGCTTGGGGGGGGGAGGGGGGGGCCCAAAGGAGCGCATCCCACCCGTGGGAGGGGGGAATAGCGGGGGCGATGCCACCAGCAGTGGAGCGCCACACTCACCCACTGTGTGAACTATATCATGAGAGCAACGTGACCCAAGATATTCACCGACTCGATCTGCCGCTGGCGTTGCTGCTGCAAGTTGGTCAGAGGCGGCAGGTGACCTCAGCCGCCGCCGCTCTTTGACAGCGGGAATATCCAGCTCATTGCTGGAGGTGTTTCGGGGGCGACCCTGGCTCAGCAGCTGATCCGGCGCATTAATCCAGACCGCTGGCCATCTGGGGGTCCGACTACCGGCAGCAATCAGTCGACCGTCGCCATCATCCGACCGACACACAGCCCGTCACAGTGCGGCCGCATGGGGGAGATGAGGCGGAGTGCGGCCGTGGCTGTGGGAGAGTGGGTACTCTCCCGAGGGATGCGCACCTTTGGCCGCTTACAACTTGGTGCTCGGGTTCAGAGTGCCCAGTCACCTATGGCTTGCGTGGGAAAATGACCCCACCCTCCCGTCTCCATCGGCCAGTGATGTGATGGACGTGGGGGTCTGGACCAATCACTGACAAGTCCCGCCCCCCAGGCGACGTCATGTCCGTTATTTGACTTTTTGGCAGAGCCACTATTCGGAAAGTTGCCTTGTAGGCGACATAGCCTTTCAGTGAGTCGGCGTTTCCGCAGAGCGCCCTTTCGCTGAGTTTAAATTTAGGTGTCCCGTCCTTTCGGTTAGTTGGCATTTCGGTTTCGTATGCTTTCGGTTATTTGGCGTTTCGGCTTCATTTCCGTTCAGTTATTTGGCTTCCACTTCTCTGCTTCGACTTCTCATCCTTCGACGCCACGTCCGGGTACCCTTGGTATTAACTCTTAAATTGGCTGAAGCAATGGTTTCTGTGTTCACCTTTATTTGTTTCCATTTCGGTCCGTGATAGCTACTAGAAATCCTCCTGGTATGTGCAGGCAATCATTGTAATGGATGTTATATAGCATTAAAATGGATTACAGCCACATGCAGAGCTTTGATGCTTGAATTTACATTACAAGAACATAATCAAAAAGGTCCCTACTGGGTTTGAGTACAATGTGACATATTGGACATCTAAACATATGAAAGTTGCAGCAATAAAAAGCCAATCATTACCTTTTCAGCCATGAAACGGGAATATACCACCCACTACCCTGATTAAGGTTATTTTATCAGCGCTTTTCAACACAAAGAATACTTGGATTTTGATCTGGCTTTTGAGCAAGGGTATTTTCAGGTTTACAAACGTATCATAAACATGACTAGGTTGGAAACAGAAAGTGTAACATCATTGGACAGGATGTGCACTGTAAAGTTATCTCTGAGAATCCTTGGATACAGAAATACTTCATATTATATGGAAAATGGAGAAAGTAAATGTCCATGAATAAGGTACTTGATCTTCACAATGTCTGAAAGAGCATTAGTTCACACTGACTTTGCAGGTAAACACTTAAGGAGTAGGAAGGGTGCTTGTTTATAGATCTATGCTGAATTGGTGAACTGTGATTAGTTAGAGCTAAAGTACGACCTTTATCCGCATTGGTCCTGGGTAATTAACAAGTTAATTCAGCTAGAATCTCATCATTGACAGGCATCCAATGAACCTTACTACCCATTGCATGTGGGATAATGTTATTGATTATGCAAGGTCCCTTTAGAAGTACTGCAAGAAAATATGGATCATATTGTCCTGAGAGTGACCATCGATGGGCTTTCCAGGTATAACATGGTCTTTTCAATGCAATATAGGTTTGGTTTGCTTGCTTACATTGTATAATATTGCAAAACAATCCAACCCCCATTGCATTAAAGTAAGCTCCCTCATGCATTCCTGTACCCATACAGCTCTCCAATTCCATGATCAACTAAGCTCTAGGTCCCAAGCTGCCATTCTGCTGCCCCCTCCACCCTGCCTCCACAAACATCATCTCATGCCTTAGAAATGACATCTCCCTGCTTCATGACATTTATTATTGTCAGGCTGCTTCTGATCTCCCTACCTACAAGCCTTCTGTTCTTCAGAGTTCAGCTCTAATGCCTTCTCCTCTCCTGACATCCATTAGTTTCAAACTCCCTTTAACACTCTTCTCCTTCAAAACCATACATTTGTCCCTAAGGTCAGCTCACCTCATACTGCACCCCACCAACTCAATCGTCCTCAATATGGACTGCTAGGACAGCATAGATTTGATGGGCAGCATGGTGGCGTAGCAGTAGAGCTTGTAATTTGGGACGACAGATGGCACAATGGGCTAAGTGTTCGGCTGGCGACCGGAAGGTAGCCGGTTCGAATCCCGCTCGGAGTGCATACTGTCGTTGTGTCCTTGGGCAAGACACTTCACCCACCTTTGCCTGTGTGTGAATGTGTGTGAGTGATTGGTGGTGGTCGGAGGGGCCGTAGGCGCAGAATGGCAGCCACGCTTCCGTCAGTCTGCCCCAGGGCAGCTGTGGCTACAGAAGTAGCTTACCACCACCGAGTGTGACTGAGGAGTGAATGAATAATGCGATGTAAAGCGCCTTGAGTATTAGAAAGGCGCTATATAAATCCCATCCATTATTATTATTATTACAGCACCAGAGGCCCAGGTTTGATCCTGACTACAGATGCTTGTCTGTATGGAGCTTGTATGTTCTTCCCAGGACCTGAGTGGGTTTCATTCCTCTGTTCTATATTTCTCTACATCATCGTCTATATCTCTCATTTCCCTTTCCCGTGACTTTCAGTCTGAAGAAGGGTCTCGACCCGAAACGTCACCCATTCCTGTCTGAATTTAGAAGATTGACGGGGGATCTTATAGAAACTAACAAATTTGTTAAGGGGATGGACAGGCTAGATGCAGGAAGATTGTTCCCGAAGTTGGGGAAGTCCAGAACAAGGGGTCACAGTTTAAGGATAAGGGGGAAGTCTTTTAGGACCGAGATGAGAAAAACATTTTTCACACAGAGAGTGGTGAATCTCTGGAATTCTCTGCCACAGAAGGTAGTTGAGGCCAGTTCATTGGCTATATTTAAGATGGAGTTAGATGTGGCCCTTGTGGCTAAGGGGATCAGGGGGTATGGAGAGAATCAGGTACAGGAAACCGAGGTGGATGATCAGCCATGATCATATTGAATGGCGGTGCAGGCTCGAAGGACCGAATGGCCTACTCCTGCACCTATTTTCTATGTTTCTATGTTTCTCTCCAGTGATGCTGCCTGTCCTGCTGAGTTACACCAGTATTTTGTGTCTATCGTGGGTTTTCTCCAAGATCTTTGGTTTCCTCCCACACTCCAAAGACGTACAGGTTTGTAGGTTAATTGGCTTGGTATAAATGTAAAATTTACCTAGTGTGTGGACTCTGTAAGCCAAAGGGCCCGTTTCTGTTCAATATTTCTAAACTAAACTAAACTAAACCTCAAAGTGTACAATACCTCTTCACAGTGCCTGTGACATTGGGAAACCAACTCATTTTTGGGTCCACTGGAATTTCATACTACAATGGATGTATTTTGTTTATTTTATTGCATTTGTTCTATGGCTGTGTGAAAAGGAGAAATTATCCACTTTCTCCCCTCAGGCACATTGTAAAATGCATTAATGATGACAGCAGCCTTAGTACTGACTTGACAACCTCCCTCCTTTCCACAAAACCCCATGTTCTGGAATCATTCCATTTGCTGAAATAAATGTTGCCAACGCTACAACAATTTGTAAATGGTAACAACACATGTAAACTCTGTGTGTGGTCTTGAATAGAGAGATGCACACATCTTTTTTCATGCACAAATTACCAGTGAAGGCCACACATTAGTGAAAGAAGAAACACAGTGATCACCGCTCAGGTGGACGAGCCTAGAATGAGAGGACATTGTGACAGGCTGAGCTGAAGAGGAGTTTCCAGTGGACTGTATGTCTTTGTAATGTTCTGTTCTAGACAGCTGTGGATACCCATAAGTAGCTGTACATTGAAGGCTACTTTTTGGACAATAGTGAAACCAAAGGTTATGAGGATTAGGCAAAAAAAAATGAAAATGAGACCTTATTGAATGACTCAATTCCGCTTGTATTTCTCCTGTTGGTAGAAAGATTTTGGCCCCAGTTCTATAAAGCAGCATTGTAATAACTCACATTTTACCAGGGAACAGTATATGCTTATGCTTGTGTGAATTTTTTTACATCTTAACAGTCCATTTCTTAACTACTTACGTTCAGGCTGAGTAGATACTTTAATAGGTTGCGAACTCTGCCCTGGTCCAAAGTCATTGTAGGCTATGATCCTAAATGTATACACTTCTTCTGGTTTCAAATTTCCAACAGTAAGTTGCAGGTCTCCATATTGCGAAGTATTTAACGCACGCTCCCTGAATTTAAACAGAAATAATGGTGAGAATGTGCTGCTAAACATTGTAATCCAAGACATGGAAATAAGATGCAGAGCTGTCTCCATCTAATATTTCACAGCGAGTTTGATTAGACAGACAACTCTGAACTGTGGGGAAACAATCAAGGCTTGTAGTTAATCACAGGAAATGTTCTTCAAGATCTATGCAATAACTGTCTGCTCTTTGTCAGCACTAATTTAATAGAATCAGTGGTAATAATGTTCTGTTGTGTTAAAATGATGTACTAGTCCTCCCCAGTGACCACTTTTAAACACCACTGGGCATTTCTGTAGCCTCTGGGCAATATTCAGTACTATTTCTCCATACAATATCTTGCTGTGAAAATCTCAGTTGACATGCCTGCATCTGGTGGAAAAGGCAACGCAGGCAATGAACAAAAATAGAATGTAAGAATATATTAAGAAAATAAAAAGAGTATGAAAATAGATAATAGAATGGAAAGTAATGTAGAAAATAAAATTTGGTAAAAATATTTCTGGTCTGGCTCAATGATAAATGAGCCTTGCTCATTCGAATGGCAGGAGACTGCTTATTTCTGACTTTTACAATGTTTATTTTTTCAGAAATGTGATGAACTGTAACTATTACAAATGATTATGTTTTGTAGGAGTGATAATATGATTGGTGGCAAAGTTCCAGCAAATAATTATATTTACTACATTGTAAAAGCTTCCAAGCAGTAAAAGGTTATTCCAAAATATGTTACAATGCATAATTAGCTGCCTTTAGGGAAACAACTATTTACCCAAGATTTCTATTCTGTATCAGGGGATTAATAACAAATTAAGGAATCTTGTAAAGCAGGACTTGTTGATATAATATATTGTTTAACTGGAAAATTACCCCTAACTAACAATATATCATACAAAGAACTTAACAGTGGCTCCCTGAAGCTTTTACATCTAGACAAAAGACACTACAGCACAGTTCAGGCAACATAATCACTGCAATTTGTTAAAGTTAGCAATGGAGCATTGTGGAATTTCTTTATTGGGGTCATGGATGCCCGAAAGCTTCACTACAAATATGACAAAGGTTTTCACTCTAGCTCAGTACACAAGGCATTAATAAAATAATACCAATATCAGAGTAACTTTTCAACTGTCAAATAAAATGAAGTTGTGATTGAAAAAGTGGAGAAAATGTATGAGAGGGAAAGCGTCACAGAACCAGACTCTCCAGGTTTATATTTAATCACAGGAAATGTTCTTCATGACCATGTGGCCATCGTACTCATCCGTACTAATCCCATTTACAATCCTTTCATTATTATCCTCGCTTTCAGTAAATGGCCATAAACAAAATATTGAGGTAAATAGAAAGCAAGTTCTTTTCAACATTCATTCAATGAAATGGTCATGCATGATGAACTAATGAAAGGAACTGAAATGAGCCGGGAAAAAAAGCTGACAGACTAAAAGAGGCAAAAGTAGAGAAATAAAGATGTGGCACAAAATGGTAAGTAGTAAATTAATATTAATGTATTGATTCAGTGACACACATGAATAGTCTTGGCCTGAGTGGAATATTGAACGTGCACCAATTAAACAGCCGCAGAAAATAAATATGAAATATAACATTAAAGAGAATAATGCATTGTTAGTGATCTTGGAATCCTTCAGATAAATTATTAAGTAGAAGAAAAATGCATCAATAAATATGAAATTATTTTAAATATTCAAAATGATACCCATAATGTGACATCCTAAATAGGCATTTTCAATTTGATTCAAGGTCAGTGTCTACGTGTATTTTCATTCTGCACCTACCTGTTAACACCTTCCCTGGTGAAGTAGACCATGTAGGTCTGGATGCTTCCATGCGTCTCGGCAGGAGGGCGCCAACTAAGTCGGACAAAGCGGCTGGAGACCAAGACAGGGACCACATCACGAGGGGCAGAAGGAAGGACACTGGAGCTTGGTAAGGCTGAGGATTGAGCAGGAAAGGAACTGGTCAGTGAGGCAGGTATGCACAGGATTCTCAGTGTGGGAACTGATGGGGCTACCAGAATTTGAGATGAGCCATGCAATTATTAGGTTAGTAGGAGCACACATTAAGTAACAAAACATGAAGTAATCGAAAAAGGAGAGAAAAATAAATTGGGAAGAAGAACTGATAGTTTCAAATAATTTGTCGTTTAATATCTATAGTAAAACAATTCACTGCCACAAATACAGTAAGAAATAATAAAGCATATGATCATAGTAAAAACATACCAACATGGATGGTAAACATTTTAAATAGTCTGATTTTGATAGAAAATATTTTCATTCATAGAAACATAGAAAATAGGTGCAGGAGTAGGCCATTCGGCCCTTCGAGTCTGCACCGCCATTCAATATGATCATGGCTGATCATCCAACTCAGTATCCCGTACCTGCCTTCTCTCCATACCCCCTGATCCCTTTAGCCACAAGGGCCACATCTAACTCCCTCTTAAATATAGCCAATGAACTGGCCTCAACTACCCTCTGTGGCAGAGAGTTCCAGAGATTCACCACTCTCTGTGTGAAAAATGTTTTTCTCATCTCGGTCTTAAAGGATTCCCCCCTCATCCTTAAGCTGTGACCCCTTGTCCTGGACTTCCCCAACATCCGGAACAATCTTCCTGCATCTAGCCTGTCCAACCCCTCAACTTTCAGGTTCTTATTATTTGAGACAAGTCTCTCAGAAAATATATCATTTATCCCACAGACATTTTGATGTACCATAAAAGCCTTTGTTTCACTGTTTACCAAATAAGTAAATTGTTTCCCCCTTAAAGTAAGATAGACAAGATGGAGACGAGAAACAGTTACTCTGCTTTCAAGGTTGTAAATCTTTTGTATTCCATATTCCCAAAAAATATGGATACTTTCACCGAATAGATTGAAAGGCAATGTATATTTCTGGTGTGCGGAGGAGTGAAGAAAACAGGCAGAAGAGTAGACGCAAGGCAAAGATGACACCAACTATGATCTCACTGAAAGGGGCAGTAGGCTTGATGAGCATCTGGCCTAATTCTGCTGCTATTTTTGACACATTTACTTCAAATTAATTCTGACACATTTACTTCAAATTAATGAAATATACAAGAGATTAAAATCTCATTAAATTAAACTGTGATAAAACAATAGAAAACACAGGATAAAAGTAGCTGAAATCTAGCTTCCCCCATTTCATGTGGGACTACAGCTCTAACTCCCATAGAGCCATAGAATAAACTTGCTGACGCCAACCACGATGCCCCATCTATATTAATCCCACCTGCCTGCATTTGGCCTGTATCCCTCTAAATCTTTCCTATCAATGCTATGTTCCTGCTTTTTTTCCCATTTCAGATTTTCCATCATTTTCTCATCACAGTTTAAGAATAAGGAATAAGCCATTTAGAATGGAGACGATTAAACACTTTTTCCTCACAGAGAGTTTTGAGTCTGTGGAATTCTCTGCCTCAGAGGGCAGTGGTGGTAAGTTCTCTGGGTGTTTTCAAGAGAGAGCTAGATAGGGCTCTTAAAAATAGCAGAGTCAGAGGATATGGGGAGAAGAAGGCAGGAACGGGGTACTGATTGGGGATGATCAGCCATGATCACATTAAATGGCGGTGCTGGCTCGAAGGGCCGAATGGCCTACTCCTGCACCTATTGTCTATTGTCTATTGTCTATTATCAGATCCCATGACAATCTTCAGTGTCCTTCCCCAACATTCCTGTCTCATCCATTCTGGAGTTCAATATGATGCCCAGCCATATTCCACCTTAAATCTTGATTTAAAACGTTCCTTCTCTCAAATCACATCTCGTACTCTCTTACACTCTCCAGCCCATTATATCCCCCTGGAACCCTCATGTATTGACCTCTTTTTGCCTTTTCACTTTAAAAAAAAATGTTGGCCATTTTAGTTACTCAATCTCACATAAACTCAGTCTCAACCTTTAGATCTAACCTCAATATTGTTGTCAGCCACAATGCTTGCTCAGCAGAAGCCCTCAAGATTAGTCACGGTAAACATCCACAACTACATCCATCTAACAACAACTGGAAGCCGCCAGGATTGATGGCCAGCTGGGGAACAGCATCTCATATTTCGCTTGGGCAGCTTACAGCCCAGTGGTATGAATATTGATTTCTCTAACTTCAAGTAACCCCAGCATTCCCTCTCACTTCATCCCTCCCCCACCCAAATCGCACCAGCTTCTCGTTTTCACCCAACAAACAGCTAACAATGGTCTGTTTCCGTTATCATTGTTATGTTTTTGCATATCTTTTATTCAATGTTCTATATCTCTCTACATCACTGTCTATATTAGACAACAGACAGCCAACCATATCATCTCTGGGTGCCCACTCTACCACCCACCAAATGGAGCTCAGGGTCTGGCAGACATTGACGCAGAGCCAACAACATGGCTGCTCAACACCCGACTTGATCTCACTATTCCTTTGGTTTATGTTTTATTCGCAAGAAGAAGACTGTCTATATCTCTTGTTTCCCTTTCCCCGGACTCTCAGTTCGAAGAAGGCTCTCGATCTGAAACATCACCCATTCCTTCTCTCCAGAGCTGCTGCCTGTCCCACTGAGTTACTCCAGCACTTTGTGTCTATCTTCGGTTTAAACCACCATCTGCAGTTCCCTCCTACACATTATTCTTATACACTTCATTTTCACTTCTGAGGTTCGTAAACCTGTTGATGTGTCGTGTCAAACCCCTACATCAGGACTTGATGGCCTGGATGCTGGATTTTTATCTGAAACATCGACAATTCCTTCCCCCCGACCCCTACAAATGCTGCTCAACCCACAGAGTGCCTCCAGTATATCGTATGTTACATCGAGGATAACTGCTCGTGTTTGAAACTATATCTCTCATTTTACTCTCATGTTCCAAGACGGATGGATCTCTCCTTTAACAAATCATCTGCAAGGTAGAATTTCCAACAGAGCAATGCTGCTTCTGGAGCATCAGGCTAGGTAATTGCATTCAAATACCAGATATAAATTAGCTGCAAAAATTGGAAAAACACTTTAAAAGGCACAGCATCAAATAAACAAAGTTAACACTTAGGGAATTAATACATTGTTCATTACAAATAAATATCTTCTTCAGGCATAAAGAAACCACTGGAAAAGTGAACCAACTGTGGGCAACAAGGAACGTTAAAGTTCATGAGTGATAGGAGCAGGATTAGGCCATTCGGCCCATCAAGTCTACCCTGCCATTCAATCATGGCTGATCTATCCTTCCCTCTTAACCACATTCTCCTGCCTTCTCCCCAGTACCCCTGACATCCGTCGTACTAATCAAAAATCTATCAATCTCCACCTTCAAAATATCCATTGATGGCCTCCACAGCCTTCTGTGGCAATTAATTCCACAGATTCACCACCCTCTTACTAACAAAATTCCTCCTCATCTCCTTTCTGAAGATACATCCTTTTATTCTGAGGTTATAGCCTCTGGTCCTAGACTCTCCCACTAGTGGAAAGCTCCTTTCCACTGAAAGAGAGCATTAGATCAAAAGCGAAGTTTTATATTGCTCCAAAGCAATGTTGTATTCTACATTCCATCTTTGAAATGGACTGTTAAATCAAGGCTTACCTGCTCTTGCAGGAAGATGTAAAAGATCGATTGGCACAATTTGGAAGAAAATAAGTTATTCATCGTACCATTGTCACAAAGAAATTTCAAAAACAAATCATAACCGCACTGCTCAATTTGTAGCAGATGCTTGTAGCAAATCAACTGCCTTGCTCCCTATGTTACAACAGTGTATTTGCTACGAAAGGATTTAATTGTCAGTAAATTGCTGTGGGATGAGGTGGGGTAATTAATGGTGCAATATAAATGCAAGTCTTTCCTTCTATAAAACAAACTTATTATCCAAACCCTCAAGTATGCAAGGATGAACTGACTACAAAGTAGGAAACGTTATGGAATAATTAATATTCTTGTCAAATAGTTTTATTTCACAAGTGTGAGTACAAAGAATGTTCCCAGTATTCAGTTGAGACCAAGCACACACTGCAGATGCTGGAAGGTTTTTGAGTTCATTTACTCAAAAACATATGGACAGATTGATATACTTTGAAATACGTTCCCCATACAATGGCAACATACTCGTTAGAAATTAAATTTTGGTGCAAAACCCTAAAGCCAATGTGCATCCATTTAATAAATAAGAAGAAACAGATGAGAATCCTGTACCAAGCTTTAAGAGCATTGAAAGTAATTTTACTTTTAATCTATAATTCTCCTGCAGTGTCCAAAAGTGATTCACACGTGGCAGGAGGTAGCTGGGGTGGGGACGATCGCAACGTTTAAGAAGCTATTAGACAGGTACATGGATAGGGCAGGTTTAGAGGGATATGGGCCAAATGCAGGCAAGTGGGACTGGTGTAGATGGGACATGTTGGTCGGTGTGGGCAAGTTGGGCTGTTTCCACACTGTATGACTCTATGATGTGGGGTTTATAAGCTGCATTTTCATTTTGTTGGTAAATGAATTGTTAAACTTAGAATATTGAAATTGAAAAAGTAATGCGGAACCTCAAAATATATGAAATGTGCTCTTGATAATAAATATCGAAATGGTTAGCTCTGGCTTTACTGCTCTGGAGAATTGGGTGTTGGGAAATCATGCTGCATCGTGTATCTTCTTTCGGTGATAAATGGGTGAAATTTTGCCTTATTCAGAGTGGATCATGCTGGCCACATTTCTGGATGAAATTGAGCCAAATTGAACCAAACACTACTCTGTGTGATCCACGTTGCCATTGCTGATCTAGTTCCAGCAACAGGCAAGCATCTGGTGTCATCATTATTCATGTAACATCCATTTCTGCTCATGCCAACATTCAATGGAGCTCGAGGCTCTATGTTATGCCCGCCATGGAACATCAGTAGAATAGCTTGTTGTGTTTCTTGCTCATTGAAGGGACTCACTGTTTATTTCAGAAGACCTGATTGGCATCAGAATTCAGTGCACACCACTCGAGCATCTTCTAAACCTCACAGAGTGTATTTAAACAAATTGGAATTGTTTCCTTCATTCAGTCGTCCACAGAGTTGTTTACGCAGAGTATCAAAATCAAGAACCAGAGGACATATTTTTAAGGTGAGAGGAGAAAGATTTAATAGGAATCTGAAGGGCAATTTTTTTCCACATGGGCAGTGGTGGGTATGTAGAATGAGCTGCCAGAGGAGGTAGTTGAGCCAGGCACTATAACAACAGTTAAAAGGCATCTGGACATGTGCAGGATAGGAAACGTGTAGTGGCATATGGGCCAAGCACTGGCAGGTGAGACTGGCGAAGATGGGACATCGTGGTCTGCATGGGTAAGTTGGGCCAGAAGGGCCTGTTCCCATGCTGTATGGCTCCATGATCCTATATATAGCTAAGATACACATGCACTAAATGGTTAAGTGGTGACAGCACTCTATCATAGGCAATTTCATTATGGGCATGAATGGCCAGCTAGAATAGGTCAAGAGACTCAAAGCAGGAGGCAACATCCATGAGCAAAAAACTATCTTAGATATCACCAATACTTCATGCTACCTACCTGAGCCCATCCGATGAATAAGTATCTAAATTCACCATTAACAATGGTTGTGGGATTTACTGTATCCTGGATCAGGATTGTAATAGCTGATTGATGATTAATTTGATGATTAGCTGTAAGGAATATTTGGCAACTCAGTATTATGGTGGTAGGTGCTTCCAATTATAGTTTGTTGTGTAAATAATAGAATAAGCTTAATTTTGTAAAATAATAAATATGGTTGCTATTTGTAAATTAAAATAGATTCATGGGACTTATGCAATCTGCCCACTTTGAGGGTACTGAAATGTTGTGCAGTATGTCTAATGACTGCATAGAGAGGAAAATATAGGAGGATGCAAATGGAGAGTTAAAAGTTTCTATTACAGCAAGCAAGTCCATAATTACAAATATACAGAATCCAATTAATTTTTGCCAGTTTTATGACATTACCAGCTAAAGATTAAAGATAATAAATTAAGTTTCTCTTTGCAAAACACATTCATTGAATAACCACAGACACCATTAATTAGTAATTTTATTTGTTTGTAATTTAATTCAATCAATCTTTATTGAAAATCGGGCCACGTTAGCAGGATGTGCAGTCAGACCAATTAATGGTAATTGTGTGCACGAGCAGAAAATTGGTCAGCTGTATTAAGTTTTATCAGTGTCACATACCTTTCTCATAGAGTACCATATACACACACTATTGTATTGATTGCTTATAGGGTGAAAGCTGGCTGTGAATACCAATAGTAAACTATTGGTTGCACTGTTCAGTCAAACATACCGGTGAAGAGATTATGGCAAGCACACAAATACAAAAGACCTTTGCATCCATTGAAAATAAGACAACAAAGGCTGACTCCACTGAGCACAGAAAATTGCATTCTTTAATAGCTTACAACATTCTTTGGATTAGGAAAGTCCAGTGAAAGTCCATAAGTTTGATCTTTTCAAAAATAGTATTCAAAGGATTACACATATATCGCACCTGAAACACAGTCTCAAGACAGCCCAAAATGTTTCACAGGATATGAAGCCATGAATTATTTTTAAAAGTGTAGCCATTGTCTTAATGTTCAAGCGGGAACTAAAGCAACACCCATACCAACGTTTAAAATGTGGATTATAAATATGTTGGACACAGCACATCTTGAAGAAATTCGACTCATCCTAATAGATAAACCAGACCAATTCTTAACGAGTTGGTCTCCATTTATTGACTTATTGGATACATGTGGTGCAACAGAATAGTAAAAAACAACTGTGTCAGGTCTGGGTGAAAGATGGTCAAGAATACAAATACTCATCTCCCATCTCCTATTTGCTACTCTCTCTCTTGCTCTTTTTTCTTTCTTATTTTTCTTCCTCACTCTCTCTCTCTTTACACTCTACACGTTTTTCTACTCTCTATTATCTTTCCCTCTCTCATTTCTTTAAAAAAAATAAAAAATGAAGTTGTACATAGAATATAACATGTCAACATATATTTGGCACCTGAAAAAGGGTACCACTGTATTGTGTGTGTGTGTGGGGGGGGGGGGGGGGGGGGGGGGGGGGTGTATCCTCTGAATAATAGTATTCCTGACAGTTCTGCATTTTCACACAATTTCAATGAAGCATCAGCATGGACAATGCACTTGTGATTCTGTTACAGGATTTACAGCGTGCTACAGTGTTCCGCTGCCACATGATTTCTCTTGGCCAGCTGACTGGAGATGCTTTAGGGCCTCCCATGGATCACTTACTGATTTACTCTTCAGAAAACTGCTCAATTATCCTCAAATCCTTGCCAATCCAACTGCCAAGGTCTGCAACTCATGTCTGTCACAACTTCCCATGGCTGAGGAGTTATGATTGTAGCTAAGAGGGGGCTCGTGCATGGCTCCAGGTGTTTATCTACAGCAGTTTGACAATGTAGAGGGTTTCCGACATTCTCTGTTGACTTTTCTTCTTATTAGACATTCTCTGAATGTCTAATGTGCTATAGCTGAATTGGTTGTTGTACAAGCTTACAACATTTGCTGGTTGAAGGGAGCCAGTGATGAAAGACACAAAGTGCTAGGGCAACTCAACTGGTCAGGCAGCATCCCTGGAGAATATGGATGGGTGACATTTTATCATTGATTAATGTAGAGTTTCAAGCTTCAGGTTGACATTGCTTTCAACACTAACTTCATTCTTCTTAACTCACACAAGAGGTTGTGCAATCCAGGGTTATGTTGTGGAAAGATGCAAGCCATATCATTTCTGCAGTCTCCAGACCTCTGATCTTGTTATAACCATTTACCAAATGTTGTTAATGGAGAACGGATTTATAATTAAATACTAGACTAAGTGGGACCCGTTGGGTCCCATGTTCACACGGGAGGGCTGGTCCCCCGACACAATATTCCACCTCTCCACCAATTCCAATATTGGTGGCCAGTGGGGGGTGGGGGGGGGGGGGGCTTTCTGGAGCGCTGGTATGGGTTCTTGGGGTGGCAGCTCAGTCTCTCAAGCCTGATCTGCTGGCAGCTCACTCACGGCTGGTGGGCTGGCAGTTGACTCATGGCTATTCCTTGAAATTCCATTTCAAGCAGGGTGCAAGGCCACCAAATTCAAATCCATTTTCCTACCATTTCAAGCAAGGTGCAAGGCCACCAAATTCCAGTGCAGTTTCTTACCACTTCAAGCAGGGTGCAAGGCCACCGAATTTAAGTGCAGTTTCCAACCACTTCAAGCAGTGTGCAAGGCTACCGAATTCAAGTGCAGTTTCATACCACTTCAAGCTGGGTGCAAGGCCACCAAATTCAAGTGCAGTTTCATACCACTTCAAGCTGGATCCAAGGCCACCAAATTCAAGTGCAGTTTCATACCACTTCAAGCTGGATCCAAGGCCACCAAATTCAAGTGCAGTTTCATACCACTTCAAGCAGGGTGCAAGGCCACCAAATTCAAGTGCAGTTTCATTCCATTTCAAGCAGGGTGCAAGGCCACCAAATTCAAATGCAACGTCATACCATTTCATGCAGGGTGAAACCATCATAAAACCACACAAAACACCAAACTTACAGTTCAGTAGACATTCAGTGTGTTCAGTTGATTCACAGCTCAGACAGAATCGTGACCTCTCCCTCCCCCATCATGCGGAGACTGAGCCACACCCACACTTCTGGGTTTTATAACCCCTCCCACCGGAAAAGGTGTGGCCTTCATGGCGTGATTGACAGGAGAGAGATTCTCAACATTTTCTAAACAATAATAACACTTTTGTTTTTAATTGATGGGAAGAATTCTCTGCACCTGCTGGGCAGAGGGGAACTGAGTAAGATGACCAAAAATCACAGCCGTAAGTGATAGCGTTTTATCTAAAATCAATATAGAGTGCAAACAGGAAGTAAGTGCATTTGCAGTAGTGCCTTTCAACTTCAAGCCTAAGCACCCAAGCCACCATTTGCAGTAAGTAGTGCCTTTCAAATTCAAGCCAAAGCACCCAAGCACCTTTCAACTTCAAGCCCAAGCACCCAAGCCACCATTTGCAGTAAGTAGTGCCTTTCAAATTCAAGCCAAAGCATCCAAGCCACCATTTGCATTCCGTAGTGCCTTTCAACTTCAAGCCTAAGCACCCAAGCCACCATTTGCAGTAAGTAGTGCCTTTTAACCAAGCCCAAGCACCCAAGCCACTATTTGCAGTAAGTAGTGCCTTTTAACTTCAAACAAACCATATACTAGGGGCGCTGCACTGGAGAGCTTCCAACGCGGGCGGCGCTGAACAACATCGTGGAGTCCTGGGGCGCCTTGCAGAGGGTCTCCAGCAGCAGTCTCCACCCGGCGCGGCCTGCGGACTTTGGAAGCCGCCGACTCCGGTAGGAGGGGGCCGACTCTGGAGTCCACGCCGCTGAGGACGTCCCGCAGCCCCGACGTCAGACTTACAACACCCCAGCGAGCGGTCCTGAACATTGGGCCGCCCGTAGCTGCAACTGCGGAGGGCACGGGGAGGCCCTGACCACGGGGAACAATGGAGGAAGAGACTGACTTTGGTGCCTTCCCACACAGTGGGAAACTTTGATTCTGCTGTGTGGGGATGTTTTATGTCAAACCCTATAGTGTGTTGTGTCCCTTTTTTTTAATTGTATGGCTGTATGGGAATTTCATTTCACTGTGCCATCTGGCACATGTGATGAATAAATCTATCTTGTTGTTGTATCTTGTTCTCATTTTCAAACCACATTTAGGGGACTCACAGTTGAGTAGACATGTGTTCAGTGTTATTCAGAGCTCAGAGAGACGTGACCCTTTGGCTTCATCCATCTTGCAGAGACTGAATGTGGGACACCACTTCCTGGTTTTATAGTCCCTCCCCCTCCCTCCAGCATGGGCAGCAGAGAGAATGGTGAATTTTTAAAAAACATTATTATCTCTCTGATGTGTCATCGATGGGAAAAATCCTCCAGTCCAGGAAGGCGGAGGGGGGGGCTCTGAGCGAGGTGGCCAAAAATGACTGCCGTAGGTGGCGGCGTTCTCTCGGAAATCGCAGCACAGTGTGCCAAAAGCGGTCAAGATCAGACTTTTAGTAATATAGATAATAAACTTGAAGGGAATTGAAGAAAGCACCAGGAATGTAACAGATTGGTTATTTTGCCATTATATTTATGGAATCACAGAACTTTTACAGCAGAGTCCATGATTAATTGATAGATTTAAATCATTTCAAAATTAAGAACTGGGCTTTTACTCAGTTTTAGCACGGTGGAGTCATTCGCCATAAGATACCCAACCTCTGACCTGCTTTTATAACAAAGATATGGTTAGATATTATTCATATCAGTAGATGACTTGCCAGGCCAAGCTTTTCTGAAAGCCCCAATGAATGGCAAGCATTTTGATCTGGATAAATTCAATGTGGTGAGATATATTCCAATCTCCTGGTCATTGATGGAGGGGCTTGAGGAAGTAGTCAAGCCAGATGATATGATGCAGTGTCTGAAACAAATGATTTAAGCCAGATGGACGGAGTCCCAGCATAATGTTGAATGTTTGCTCAGACCATCATTTCATGTGGATGGTGAATTAGCTACTAAATGTGGCCTGATCTTCAGTAGTGTTATGCCCCTGTCCGACTTAGGAAACCTGAACGGAAACCTCTGGAGACTTTGCGCCAAGGTTTCTGTGCAGTTCCCGGAGGCTAGGAGCATTGTAAGAAAGGTGGATGAGCTTAGAGTCTGGATAGACACCTGGAAGTATGATGTTGTGGCGATCAGTGAAACATGGTTGCAGGAGGGCTGTGATTGGAAACTAAATATTCCAGGATTTTGTTGCTTCAGGTGTGATAGAATTGGAGGGGCAAGAGGTGGAGGTGTTGCATTGCTAGTCAGGGAAGATATTACAGCAGTGCTTTGGCAGGATAGATTGGAGGGCTCATCTAGGGAGGCTATTTGGGTGGAACTGAGAAGTGGGAAAGGTGTAGCAACACTTATAGGGGTGTATTATAGACCGCCAAATGGGGAACGAGAATTGGAAGAGCAAATATGTAAGGAGATAGCAGATATTAGTAGTAAGCACAAGGTAGTGATTGTGGGAGATTTCAACCTTCCACACATAGACTGGGAAACACGTTCTGTAAATGGGCTGGATGGTTTGGAGTTTGTAAAATGTGTGCAGGATAGTTTTTTGCAGCAATACATAGAGGTACCTACTAGAGGAGGGGCAGTGCTGGACCTCCTGTTAGGAAATGAGACGGGACAGGTGGCGGAGGTATGCGTTGGGGAGCACTTCGGGTCCAGTGATCACAATACCATTAGTTTCAATATAATTATGGAGAAGGTCAGAACTGGACCTAGGGTTGAGATTTTTGATTGGAGAAAGGCTAACTTTGATGAGATGCGAGATGATTTAAAAGGAGTGGACTGGGACATTTTGTTTTATGGGAAAGATGTAGAAGAGAAATGGTGGACATTTAAAGGGGAAATTTTAAGAGTACAGAATCTTTATGTTCCTGTTCGGTTGAAAGGAAACAGTAAAAATTGGAAAGAGCCCTGGTTTTCAAGGGAAATTGGACATCTTGTTCGGAAAAAGAGGGAGATCTACAATAATTATAGGCAGCATGAGGTAAATGAGGTGCTTGTGGAGTATAAGGAATGTAAAAAGAATCTTAAGAAAGAAATTAGAAAAGCTAAAAGAAGATATGAGGTTGCTTTGGCAAGTAAGGTGAAAGTAAATCCAAAGGGTTTCTACAGCTATATTAATAGCAAAAGGATAACGAGGGATAAAATTGGTCCATTGGAGAAACAGAGTGGGCAGCTATCTGCAGAGCCAAAAGAGATGGGGGAGATATTGAACAATTTCTTTTCTTCGGTATTCACCAAGGAGAAGGATATTGAATTATGTGAGGTAAGGGAAACGAGTAGAGTAGTTATGGATACTATGAGTTTCAAAGTAAAAGAAGTACTAACACTTTTGAAAAATATAAAAGTGGATAAGTCTCCAGGCCCTAGGACATTGAGGGAAGTTAGTGTAGAAATAGCCGGGGCTATGACAGAAATATTTCAAATGTCATTAGAAACGGGAATAGTCCCCGAGGATTGGTGTACTGCGCATGTTGTTCCATTGTTTAAAAAGGGTTCTAAGAGTAAACCTAGCAATTATAGACCTGTTAGTTTGACTTCAGTGGTGGGCAAATTAATGGAAAAGATACTTAGAGATAATATATATAAGCATCTGGATAAACAGGGTCTGATTAGGAACAGTCAACATGGATTTGTGCCTGGAAGGTCATGTTTGACTAATCTTCTTGAATTTTTTGAAGAGGTTACTAGGGAAATTGACGAGGGTAAAGCAGTGGATGTTGTCTATATGGACTTTAGTAAGGCCTTTGACAAGGTTCCTCATGGAAGGTTGGTTAAGAAGGTTAAACTGTTGGGTATAAATGCAGGAATAGCAAGATGGATTCAGCAGTGGCTGAATGGGAGAAGCCAGAGGGTAATGGTGGATGGCTGTTTGTCGGGTTGGAGGCAGGTGACTAGTGGGGTGCCTCAGGGATCTGTGTTGGGTCCTTTGTTGTTTGTCATGTACATCAATGATCTGGATGAAGGGGTGGTAAATTGGATTAGTAAGTATGCAGATGATACCAAGATAGGGGGTGTTGTGGATAATGAAGAGGATTTCCAAAGTCTACAGAGTGATTTAGGCCATTTGGAAAAATGAGCTGAAAGATGGCAGATGGAGTTTAATGCTGATAAATGTGAGGTGTTACACCTTGGCAGGACAAATCAAAATAGGACGTACATGATAAATGGTAGGGAATTGAAGAATACAGTTGAACAGAGGGATCTGGGAATAACCGTGCATAGTTCCTTGAAGGTGGAATCTCATATAGATAGGGTGGTAAAGAAAGCTTTTGGTATGCTAGCCTTTATAAATCAGAGCATTGAGTATAGAAGCTGGGATGTAATGTTAAAATTGTACAAGGCATTGGTGAGACCAAATCTGGAGTATGGTGTACAATTTTGGTCGACCAATTATAGGAAGGATGTCAACAAAATAGAGAGAGTACAGAGGAGATTTACTAGAATGTTGCCTGGGTTTCAACAACTAAGTTACAGAGATAGGTTGAATAAGTTAGGTCTTTATTCTCTGGAGCGCAGAAGGTTAAGGGGGGACTTGATAGAGGTCTTTAAAATGATGAGAGGGATAGACAGAGTTGATGTGATCAAGCTTTTCCCTTTGAGAATAGGGAAGATTCAAACAAGAGGACATGACTTCAGAATTAAGGGACAGAAGTTTAGGGGTAACATGAGGGGGAACTTCTTTACTCAGAGAGTGGTAGCGGTGTACAATGAGCTTCCAGTGGAAGTGGTGGCGGCAGGTTCGTTGGTATCATTTAAAAATAAATTGGATAGGCATATGGATGAGAAGGGAATGGAGGGTTATGGTATGAGTGCCGGCAGGTGGGACTAAGGGAAAAAAGTTGTTCGGCACGGACTTGTAGGGCCGAGATGGCCTGTTTCCGTGCTGTAATTGTTATATGGTTATATGGTTATATGGTTCCCGGAGGTTTTTGTCAGTCTCCCTAATGGTTGAAAGTGGTTTCCGCTTCTTCAATGTTCCAGCGATTATATCAAAAAATTCAAAACTGGCCACGACTAAAAATAGGTTGCCGTTTTAAAAATCGATAATTTTTTAGTCGAAGCCGGTTGCGATACTAGTTGAAGGTGATTGCTGGAGGTTGCAGGTGGTTGCCGGAGGTTGCAGGTAGTGGAAGGTAAGACCTTCCACTACCTGCAACCTCCAGCAACCACCTTCTACTAGCATCGCAACCGGCTTCGACTAAAAAATTACCGATTTTTTAAATGGCAACCTATTTTTAGTCGCGGCCGGTTTTTAATTTTTTGAAATAATCGCCGGAACATAGAAGAATCAGAAACCACTTTCGACCATTAGGGAGACTGACAAAAACCTCCGGGAACCGCAAGGAAACCTTGTGTGCGGCGCAAAGTCTCCAGAGGTTTCCGTTCAGGTTTCCTAAGTGGGACAGGGGCATAAGGGTAATTGTTCCATATCATGAACATCTTAACCCACGGGCACACCTGTGTTGCTTCACCTGAGCAAGAAGATGTACCCGATGAAGGGCCTCCGCTCAAAACGTCACCTATTTTTTTTCTCCAGAGATACTGTCTGACCCACTGATATAGTCCAGCATTTTGTGTCCATCAAGACGGTGTACCTGCTAGCTAACGTTGAATGGGAAGATTGTTTACAATGTAACAGAAGCTCATCGATAGTAAGTAAACAGGCAAAGGAATAACTACATTATCAGATTACCCCAGACATATTTTGGAGAAAACAAGAGCAGGGAGAGCTGTAATTGGAATCAAATCAGGAGATTGCCGATTCAAGCATGTGTTGAGAAGACTTATACTAAATGACATCAAATAGATTTTGGCAGTTATGTTAAAGGTTTTCTTTTGCTTTTGATCTTTTTATTATTTAAATAGCATCAGCCAGCTGAAAATATGTTAAAATGCCGATAGACAAGTGTAATATTGGTTGCTGGTACTAAAAATGATATTATGTGAGCAACTGCTCTGTGAAATATCACTACAAGGTTCATCTCTGTTGGCTCTGCGGAAGAAAGACGCAATAAGAATGTTACATATGCGCTCTTCCTTCATTTAATAAAGTACCACTATGATTAGATTGCATTGGTAAATACTTTTCAATATTTAGATAGAGATACTGAGACAAGTGTGACAAATGTCTCTAAACCAATGCAAAAATACTGTACATAAAAATGCAACACGGACATATGCCACTGACTCCAACTAGTCTGTGTTATCAATGACCTTTTCATGTGAACCATTATTTGCATTTCCTCAGCATATTTTACCATTAATCATTCAGAACTGTGTTCTGTCTTAGTTTTAACCCCACTTGAATCAGACACTGCCAAATCCTGCTGTGGTCTATAGTCTGACCCACCAGCTGTGCTACTCAAAATTCTTCTTTGTTACCAAGTAACAGCAAATAATCACTGTGAGTTGACTTGAAGAGGGTTATTTTTTGCCCAACTCCACTAATACTTAAAGCACTCCACAAAATAAAATGATTATATTTTACCTTGGGATGCTCTGAAGAGGTGTGGGGACTGCTTTCAGGCCACTAAATGATGAAAATAATTGCCGAGAGATGCAGCTTTTATTTTTCAGTGATTGCAGTACTCCACATACATATCACCAAAATAGCCCAAAGAGATTTCTCTATTCACATAGGACACAATAGACAATAGACAATAGGTGCAGGAGTAGGCCATTCGGCCCTTTGAGCCAGCACCGCCATTCAATGTGATCATGGCTGATCATCCCCAATCAGTACCTCATTCCTGCCTTCTCCCCATATCCCCTGACTCCATTATCTTTAAGAGCCCTATCTAGCTCTCTCTTGAAAGTATCCAGAGAACAGGCCTCCACCGCCCTCTGAGGCAGAGAATTCCACAGACTCACAACTCTCTGTCTGAAGAAGTGTTTCCTCATTTCCGTTCCAAATGGCTTACCCCTTATTCTTAAACTCTGGCCCCTGGTTCTGGACTCCCCCAACATCGGGAACATGTTTCCTGCCTCTAGCATGTCCAAACCCTTAATAATCTTATAGTTGGGCAGCTGTCCACCTGGACAGCAATAACGCCTACATCAGGTTGCTGTTCATTGATTTCAGCTCCGCCTTTAACACTATCATCCCCGCCAGCTTGATCACCAAACTCAGCGGACTTGGCATCTCCACCTCCCTCTGCAACTGGACACTGGATTTCCTCACCAACAGACCACAGTCTGTTAGGGTCAACAACCTCACCTCCTCCACTATAACACTGAACACCGGCGTGCCACAGGGCTGTGTGCTCAGCCCTTTCCTCTACTCCCTCTTCACCCATGACTGCATCCCTAAGAATGGCTCCAACGCCATCATTAAATTTGCCGACGACACCACGGTGGTAGGGCTGATCAGTGACAACGACGAGTCAGCCTACAGGGAGGAGGTCTAGCATCTGACAACCTGGTGTGCCAACAATAACCTCGTTCTCAACTCCAAGAAGACGAAGGAAATTATTGTTGACTTCAGGAAGAACAGAGGGGGCAGACATACCCCCATCCATATAAACGGGACTGAGGTGGAGCGCGTCTCCAACTACAAATTCCTCGGGGTACACATCTCGGAGGATCTGTCCTGGTCCCTCAACACCTCCAAGCTGATCAAAAAGGCGCAGCAGCGCCTTTACTTCCTGAGGAGGCTCAAGAAAGCCCACCTGTCCCCCCAGATCCTGACCAACTTTTACCGCTGTACCATCGAAAGCATCCTGACCACCTGCTTCACGGTATGGTACAGCAGCTGCACTGTTGCGGACAGGAAGGCACTACAACGGGTGGTGAAAACCGCTCAGTACATCATCGGTGCCCCGCTCCCTGCCATGGATGCCCTCCACCGAAAACGGTGTCTGAGATGGGCCGGGAAGATCATCAAAGACCCCTCCCACCCCAACCATGGACTGTTTGCCCTCCTCCCATCAGGGAGGCGGTACAGGAGCCTCAGGTCTCGTACCAGTAGGATGAGGAACAGCTTCTACAACAACACTATCACATTGCTGAACTCGGAGTCCCGCCGATAGATTTCTCCAGTCTCTCCGTCCACATTGTTTGCTTATTCTGTATTTTTATTTCTATATTGCACTATTACTACGGACTGACGCTAAACTGCATTTCGTTGTACCCATACTTGTATTTGTGCAATGACATTAAAGTTGAATTGAATTGAATTGAATTGAATTGAATATGTTTCAATAAGATGCCCTCTCATCCTTCTAAATTCCAGAGTGTACAAGCCCAGCCGCTCCATTCTCTCAGCATATGACAGTCGCGCCATCCTGGGAATTAACCTTGCAAACCTAGGCTGCACTCCCTCAATAGCAAGATTGTCCTTCCTCAAATTAGGGGACCACAACTGCACACAATACTCCAGGTGTGGTCTCACTAGGGCTCTGTACAACTGCAGAATGACCTCTTTGCTCCTATACTCGACTCCTCTTGTTAAAAAGGCCAACATGCCATTTGCTTTCTTCACTGCCTGCTGTACCTGCATGCTTACTTTCATAGACTGATGAATAAGGACCCCCAGATCCCGTTGTACTTCCCCTTTTCCCAACTTGACACCAGTTAGATAGTAATCTGCTTTCCTGTTTTTGATCACATTTTATCCACATTAAAATTCATCTGCCATGCATCTACCCACTCCCCCAACCTGCCCAAGTCACCCTGCATTCTCATAGCATCCTCCTCACAGTTCGCACTGCCACCTCGCTTTGTGTCATCTGCAAATTTGCTAATGTTACTTTGAATCCATCCAAATGATTGATGTATATTGTAAATAGCTGCAGTCCCAGCACCGAGCCTTGCGGTACCCCACTGGTCACTGCCTGCCATTCTGAAAGGGACCCGTTCATCTTTGTTTCCGGTCTGCCAACCAATTTTCAATCCATGTCAGCACTCTACCCTAATACCATGTGCCCTAATTTTGCCCACTGATCTCCTATGTGGGACCTTATCAAATGCTTTCTGAAAGTCCAGGTACACTACATCCACTGACGCTCCCTTGTCCATTTTCCTAGTTACATCCTCAAAAAATTCCAGAAAATTAGTCAAGCATGATTTCCCCTTCGTAAATCCATGCTGACTCGGACCGATTCTGTTACTGCTATACAAATGTGCGGCTATTTCATCTTTTATAATTGACTCCAGCATCTTCCCCACCACCGATGTCAGGCTAACCAGTCTATAATTCCCTGTTTTCTCTCTCCCGCCTTTCTTAAAATGTGGGATAACATTAGCTACCCTCCAATCCACAGGAACTGATCCTGAGTCTAAAGAACATTGGAAAATTATCACCAATGCATCCATGATTTCTAGAGTCACTTCTTTAAGTACCCTGGGATGCAGACCATCAGGCCCTGGGGATTTATCAGCCTTCAGTCCCATCTGTCCACCCAACACCATTTCCTGCCTAATGTGGATTTCCTTCAGTTCCTCCATCACCCCAGATCCTCTGGCCACTACATATCAGGAGGAGGAGCCATCTTGGTGAACGGCTGCTAGCAGCAGCCGTCCGTCTTAAATTCGTTTTTTTTCTAGTTTTTAGTGAGTCCTGTTTTTTTGTTTGTTGGGGATATGGTCTTTTAATGTGGGGGGGTAGGTGTTACTTTATTTATAGGTCCCTACCTGGTCGGTGTGGCAGCCTTTTTTCCGGGCTGCCCGTCGACCCGTCGTCGTGGCCTACCAGCGGGCTTGGAGCGCCGTTTCTTGGCGGGAACCACCCAGCACCTCGGCCTGCGTGGCGGCACTGCATTGGAGCGCTGGAGCGCTGGAGCGGAGCGGGCAATGCCTTGCCTGGGTCGCCGCGCTGGAGCTCTGGCGAGCTGGACCGCCGTGAGCAACATCTCCGGGCTGCGGGTTTGCGGAGCGGAGAGGCGGCGTGCGGAGAGATGGCGTGCGTAGAGGCGGCAAGGCGGCAGTGAGGAGAGCGGTCGCCGACTTTGTCATCGGGAGCCTAGGAGCGCCAAACCGGCGCGGCCTTGTCGGCTTCGGCAGCCGCGGGCTCCAACCAAGAAGCGGCCGTTCCAAGTGGCCCAGCCGCCGAAAGGACTCTCCCGACGCCGGGGCAAGACCACCCGGTGAGAACGGCCAGGGACATCGGGCCTCCGTAGAGGCAATTGCGGTGGCCCCAATAGGCCTGACTTTGGGGTGAACATGGGGTGGGGACTGGACATTGTGCCTTCCTCCACAGTGCTATCCACTGTGGGGGGATGATTTTTTTTTGTCTAACTGTAGTCTTGTAGGTCTGTGTCCAAGATGGCTGCCGTGAAGAGAGAGTGGACGCTGGCACGAATTGGTTGCCGCTGCTCTCTCTTCACACTGTGTTTTTGATTTTCTGTTTTTGGATTGAATTCTGTCTTTAATTTGTGTCATTGTGATGTCTTTAATTACTTGTTTTACTCCGATTATATGTTTTTATTCCGATTACTATGTAAGGTGTCCTTGAGATTTTGTATGAAAGGCGCCCTTTAAATATAAAATTTATTATTATTACTGTATCAGGAAGATTGTTTGTGTCCTCCTTAGTGGAGACGGATCCCAAGTACCTGTTCAACTCATCTGCCATTTCCTTGTTCCCCATAATAAATTCACCTTTTTCGGTCCACAAGGGTCCAACTTTGGAAAGGGCTTAAAAATAGTGGAGTCAGGGGATATGGGGAGAAGGCAGGAATGGGGTACTGATTGGGGATGATCAGCCATGATCACATTGAATGGCGATGCTGGCTCGAAAGGCCAAATGGCCTACACCTGCACCTATTGTCTATAGCCAATGAGGCCAGTTCATTGGCTATATTTAAGAGGGAGTTAGATGTGGCCCTTGTGGCTAAAGGGATCAGGGGGTATGGAGAGAAGGCAGGTACGGGATACTGAGTTGGATGATCAGCCATGATCATATTGAATGGCGGTGCAGGCTCGAAGGGCCAAATGGCCTACTACTCCTGCACCTATTTTCTATGTTTCTATGTCTATTGTCTAATGGCTCATTTACCTCAAGTTCCTTTATCAAATCCGGTTCATTACATAACATTAAATCCAGAATAGCCTTCTCCCTGGCTGGCTCCAATACAAGCTGCTTTAAGAATCCATCACAAAGGCTCTCTACAAAGTCCCTTACTTGGGGTCCAGTACCAACCTGATTTTCCCAGTCTACCCGTATGTAGAAATCTCCCATAACAACCACAGCATTACTTTTGCTATATGCCAATTTTAACTCCTGATTTAACTTGCACCCTATGTCCAGGCTACTGTTTGGGGGCCTGTAGATGTCCCATTAGGGTATTTTTACCCTTACAATTCCTTAGTTCTATCCATACTGACTCCCCACTCCTGTTTCAATGTCACACCTTGCAAGGGACTGAATTTCATTCCTCACCAACAGAGCTACCCCACCCCCTCTGCCCACCTGTCTGTCGTTTTGATAGGAGGTATACCCTTGTATATTCAGTTCCCAGCCCTAGTCCTCTTGCAGCCATGTCTCTGTAATTCCCACAACATCATACTTGCCAATTTTTAACTGAGCCTCAAGCTCGTCCACTTGATTTCTTATACTTCGTGCATTCATATACATCACTTTGACCTCTGTATTCATGTCCCCCCTGGCACCGCTCGCAATTGGCCCTGACCTTACTCTTTTATCCCTTCTCAAACTTTTCTTGCCATTAATTCGAGAATCTTTTGTAATTTTTCCTGTAGTTACTTCCCCTTCAACTCCATCTTTATACTCCCAATTTGTCAATCCCTCTCCCCCACTATTTAGTTTAAACCCAAACGTATAGCCCTAGCAAACCTGCCTGCCAGAATGTTGGTCCTCCTCCAGTTAAGGTGCAACCGCCCCTTTTGTACAGGTCACTCCTACCCCAGAAGAGATCCCATTGGTCTATAAATCTAAATCCTTGCTCCCTGCACCAGCCCCTCAGAAGCAGAAGCCATGGATGAACAGCGAGGTCAGGCTACTGCTGAAAGCACGGGACACCGCTTTCAGGTCAGGCGATGCTCGAGCCTACAGTTCAGCCAGGGCTAACCTGAAGAGGGGCATCAAGAAGGCCAAGCACTGCCATAAGCTCAGGATTGAGGAGCACTTCAACAACAACTCCGACCCCCGATGCATGTGGCAAGGCATCCAGGCCATCACGGACTACAGACCCTCCAACACCACCCCCACATCAAGCGACGCCTCCTTCCTTGAGGAGCTTAACCACTTCTATGGCCGCTTCGACAGGGACAATCTAGAGACAGCCATCAAGGCTGTGCTACCTGCCGATCACCAACCCCTCACACTCACCCCCTACGACGTATTCGTGGCACTGAGTAGGACTAATGCACGTAAAGCTGCTGGCCCTGACGGCATCCCCAGGCGCGTGCTCAGGGCCTGTGCTGCGCAGCTGACAGACGTCTGGACTGACATCTTCAACCTGTCACTTGCCCAAGCAGTTGTCCCCACGTGCCTTAAAACCACCTCCATCGTGCCAGTGCCAAAACACTCCACTGCGGCAAGCCTCAACGACTTCCGCCCAGTTGCACTTACCCCCATCATCACCAAGTGCTTCGAGAGGCTGGTCCTGGCACACCTCAAAAGCTGCCTACCCCCCACACTGGATCCCTATCAGTTTGCCTACCGCAAGAACAGGAGTACGGAGGATGCCATCTCAACAGCACTTCACTCCGCCCTCTCCCACCTCGACAACAGAGACACTTACGTAAGAATGCTGTTCATCGATTACAGCTCAGCATTCAACACCATTATACCATCAAAACTGATCACCAAACTCGGTAACCTGGGCATCGATCCCTCCCTCTGCAACTGGATACTGGACTTTCTAACCAACAGACCCCAGTCTGTTAGGTTAGACAAGCACACCTCTTCAACCCTCACCCTGAACACCAGCGTTCCACTGGGCTGTGTGCTGAGCCCCCTCCTCTACTCCCTCTTCACCTATGACTGCACACCTGTACATGGTACTAACACCATCATCAAGTATGCAGATGATACAACGGTGATTGGCCTCATCAGCAACAACGATGAGTCGGCCTACAGGGAGGAGGTCCAGCACTTAGCAGCATGGTGCGCTGACAACAACCTGGCCCTTAACTCCAAGAAGACCAAGGAGCTCATTGTAGACTTCAGGAAGTCCAGGGGCGGCACGCACACCCCCATCCACATTAACGGGACGGAGGTGGAACGTGTTTCTAGCTTCAGGTTCCTGGGAGTCAACATCTCCGATGACCTCTCTTGGACCCACAATACCTCAACTCTGATCAAGAAGGCTCACCAGCGTCTCTTCTTCCTGAGGAGACTGAAGAAGGTCCATCTGTCTCCTCAGATCCTGGTGAACTTCTACCGCTGCACCATCGAGAGCATCCTTACCAACTGCATCACAGTATGGTATGGCAACTGCTCTGTCTCCGACCGGAAGGCATTGCAGAGGGTGGTGAAAATTGCCCAACGCATCACCGGTTCCTCGCTCCCCTCCATTGAGTCTGTCCAAAGCAAGCGTTGTCTGCGGAGGGCGCTCAGCATCGCCAAGGACTGCTCTCACCCCAACCATGGACTGTTTACCCTCCTACCATCCGGGAGGCGCTACAGGTCTCTCCGTTGCCGAACCAGCAGGTCCAGGAACAGCTTCTTCCCGGCGGCTGTCACTCTACTCAACAACGTACCTCGGTGACTGCCAATCACCCCCCCACCCCCCGGACACTTATTATCACATTATTATTTATTCAAATCATTTGCTATGTCGCTCTTCCAGGGAGATGCTAAATGCATTTCGTTGTCTCTGTACTGTACACTGACAATGACAATTAAAATTGAATCTGAATCTGAATCTGAATCAGCCACACATTCACATCCCCTATCTCCCTGTTCCTGTCCTCACTATTTCGAGGTACTGGAAGCAATCCAGAGATAACCACCTTACAACCCACAATTAACCTATTCCTGATGCAAATGTAGCTCCTGAATGACTACAGTTAATTGTTGCTCTGAAATAGGTAACTAAGCTACGAACTGATGTAACAGCATCATCTTTAATAATGTCGATGCAATCTAGGGCCATCAGAATGATCATGCAGCACTAAGTAGAAATGTTCATTCTTCTAATGTTATATTTCTGTTCCTGGGCATGGTGTTGACTCATGCTGCTTTATCATTTCTCCAGCTTCACCTGCTCTCCTATGTTGCAGTTATTCCTCATGAGTAATGCAAGCGATTAGTGACGATGAAATTAGGGGTTGACAGCAAATTGCTGAGATGAAAGCATGTCTTTAAAGGCAATTTATCTGTGTGGGTTGAAAGCAGAAACTGTGCCTCATTCTGCTCTGTGGCTACTGTTGGTTATTGATGTGGATATTGATCTAGTCTGTTGAAATGTGTACATTATACAATATTAGCTGTGAAATAGAAGGTGAATTTAATACATCAGAAAACAGAAGGAAGTTTCAATGAGTAATGGAAAGATGGGGAGCAATGGGTGAAAGAATGCAGATGAAATTCAATGTCAGTAAATCTGGATGATGGACATAGACAAGTCAACATACTCCATGTGGACGTAACCTCTGCACTGTGCGAGTATAAAGAGAATCACGTTTGCTGTACATCAATATTTTTGCATTGCATGGGTGGGCCATTAAAGGCATTAAAGGTGAGTAGGCAAATGTTTGGCAGATGCAGTATAATGTGGATAAATGTGAGGTTATCCATTTTGGTGGCAAAAACAGGAAAGCAGACTATTATCTAAATGGTGGCCGATTAGGAAAAGGGGAGATGCAGCGAGACCTGGGTGTCATGGTACACCAGTCATTGAAAGTAGGCATGCAGGTGTAGCAGGCAGTGAAGAAAGCGAATGGTATGTTAGCTTTCATAGCAAAAGGATTTGAGTAAAGGAGCAGGGAGGTTCTACTGCAGCTGTACAAGGTCTTGGTGAGACCACACCTGGAGTATTGCGTACAGTTTTGGTCTCCAAATCTGAGGAAGGACATGAATGCCATAGAGGGAGTGCAGAGAAGGTTCACCAGACTGATTCCTGGGATGTCAGGACTGTCTTATGAAGAAAGACTGGATAGACTTGGTTTATACTCTCTAGAATTTAGGAGATTGAGAGGGGATCTTATAGAAACTTACAAAATTCTTAAGGGGTTGGATAGGCTAGATGCAGGAAGATTGTTCCCGATGTTGGGGAAGTCCAGGACAAGGGGTCACAGCTTAAGGATAAGGGGGAAATCCTTTAAAACCGAGATGAGAAAAACTTTTTTCACACAGAGAGTGGTGAATCTCTGGAACTCTCTGCCACAGAGGGTAGTTGAGGACAGTTCATTGGCTATATTTAAGAGGGAGTTAGATGTGGCCCTTGTGGCTAAGGGAATCAGAGGGTATGGAGAGAAGGCAGGTACGGGATACTGAGTTGGATGATCAGCCATGGTCATATTGAATGGCGGTGCAGGCTCGAAGGGCCGAATGGCCTACTCCTGCACCTAATTTCTATGTTTCTATGTTTCTATGTTTCACCTCAGATTGAACGGTCGATAGCAGAGATGTAAATAGAACTAGAGGTTTGGTATGGAAAAGAATGTGACTCCAACTAAAGTTCTAAACATAGAAAGTCGTGGAAAGAATGAAAACAGACCAACAAGGGTCAAACAATTAAGGACCCATGGATGCAAGAGATTTAGAACATTGATGTTCTAGATGCAAGAGATTTAGAACATTGGGTATATGATAATAAAGCAAATCTTGTAGGCTAGTGCCAGCTGTACCATTCAGCTGCTTAAACAGCTGTCTGTTCCAGACATCCAGGATTTCAGCATCAAACTAAGAGATCTGGGACTCACTGACGAATTCTGATGGCACAATATCTGTTAATTCACTGTGTTTGGGGACTCCACATGGAGTTCAATGGCAGAGCCAGGTTTTGCTGAGATTTCTCTGTGGAATCACCTCTTAAACTCTACTCCGTTAGACATCGCCACAGATTCAGGAACCCACTGATTTCAATGTGAATTGTAAAGCAAAAAGTACAGAGGCCGAAGGGAAACTAAGTTACTATTTTAAATCAGTTTATTTTATCTTAATGATTTTAATTATTAAAAAATAATTATGGGTGTTATTAGTTAACTTCTTTAAAATCTACAATAACTTCATTTTTCAATCATGTACTTCAATTTTAATAATTTGAAATATTTCTGAATTTCAGATACATTTCAAATTATTAAGATGAAATAAATGTTTAAAAATAATGTTATTACAGATTTTAATCATGCTAAAGATTATCAAAATCCAACATTCAGTTTTAATTGTTTTCAACTTTATTAAAATCAATCATAAACTTCAGTCCTAACTTTCCAGCTTCAAAGATAGACACAAAAAGCTGGAGTAACTCAACGGGACAGGCAGCATCTCTCAATAAAAGGAATAGGTGATGTTTCGGGTCGAGACACTGCTTCAGAGGTCTGTCAGCTGTGTTTCTGTTGAGACATTCCCGACTTTGTATTGAAGGACTCTGTATTGCTGGACTCCAACACGCAGTGGGCCCATTAGTCAGAGCCTTAATTTACAGTAGGCAGGATTAGGCATAAGGTTTCCGTGACTGGGGATTCGAACCAGGGTAGCTACACAATCCATTCATTAATTTTTCAATCAAGCTATATGGTATTCACCTCCCAAGTCCAGATGAAGGATTTTGGTCCAAAGTGTTGACTGTCCATTTCCCTATGTGGATGCTGCCTGATCCGTTGAGTTGCTCCATCTAATTGACTTTTGCACACTTCTTGGGTTACTGTTTGTGACAAAGGTTTGATCACAAATCATCCTGAAACAGCCACATTGAAACAATGGCCAAGAAAGAAGCCAACACCTCTACTTCCTTGGAAGGCTTAGAAGGTTTGGCATGTCCCTAACAACTCTAACCAACTTCTAGAGATGCACCATAGTGAGAATTTTATTGGGATGCATCACAGTTCGGCTCCATCCAAGACTGTAAGAAATTGCAGAGAATTGCAGATGCAGCCCAGACCATCACAGAAACCAACCTCCCTTCCATTGACTCCATCTACACTTCATGTTGCCTCAGTAAGGCCCCGACATAATCAAGGACATGTGTCTCTCTGGCCACCCCTTCTTCTCCCCTCTTCCATCAGGTAAGAGATACTGAAATGTGAAGACGCACACCTCCAGATTCAGAGACAGTTTCTTCCCAGCTGTTATCAGGGAACCATCCCATCACCAATTAGAGGGTGGTCCTGACCTACCATCTACTTCATTGCAGACCCTCAAACTATCTTTAATTGGACTTTACTAGACTTTCTTGCACTAAACTTTATTCCCTTTATCCTGTATCTGTACACTATGGGCGGCTTGATTTTAATCATGTACTAGACTAAGTGGGACCCTGTCACAAGGGAGGCCTGGTTTCCACAATGCAATATTCCACCACTCACCCATAGAATCCCTCCCCCTCCTCTTCACCCAGAGCAGCAGCCGCCGTCGACCTCAGAGCCAGGCTAAGTGCCCAGACCTCAGATCCTCGGCGTGGACTTAGACCAGCGCGTGGGCCCGGAGCAGCAGCCGTCGACCCCAAAGGAAAAATGTTCATGGCAGTGTATGTAAATGAGATCCCATTGTGATTGGAGGACTGTGAGATGCCATTGTGACGTCATAGCTGCAACTGCCAGAAAACTCTCACAGCACAGGCACAGTTATTCTTCTCAAAATATTTTTAAATGTTTAAATGTCAATAACGTGAAATATAACATCAATCTGAATGAAACTTTATACAAACGACCACGGGACAAAGGTGAGTAAGGTGGTGCAAAAGTTTTTGCGTTATTGTGAACCGTTTTGGCATAGTTCCTTGAGCTCACTCACAAGCAGGCTGACAGATAACCAAACAAGACGAGTGTTTTAGTAATATATAGATAGATAGTTTTTCCGCTGACTGGATTGCACCTTCGGCCAACTTACTCACACCCGCCAACATGTCCCAGCTACACTACCTGCTTTTGGTCCATATCCCTCCAAACCTGTCCTATCCATATATCAGTCTGTTTCTTAAATGTTGGGATAGTCTCTGCCTCAACTATCTCCTCTGGCAGCTTGTTCCAAACACCCACCACCCTTTGTGTGGAAAAAGTGACCCCACAGATTCCTATGAAATCTTTTCCCCTTCACCTTAAATCTGTCCTGTGGTCCTCGATTCACCTGCTCTGGGCAAGAGACTCAGTGCATGGACATGTATATTTCTAATGCATTTTAGATTTCTCAAAAGTCTTACTGTCAAAAATGTAATGTTTCCACAAACATATACCCCCTTTATTAATGTCATGGTTTGATGATTCTAAATTCAAATCAAAATGAAATACACGTCAAAAGGAGAACGCATACTTTCAAAATACTCTGATTATTTTCCCCCGAGCAAAACATAATTTGTATGACTTTGTAAAATCGGGAAATGTTAGGATTATTTCTTGTCCCTTTTTCCAACTACAAACAAAAAAAAGCATTTAAAATTATAACACATTTTTGGTCAAATTTTCTGTATCGTGGCAGGTCGAGCAATAACAAAAATAATAAGCACCTGCTCCTATCTCTCATGTAGGCCCTATATTATCTTAAAAATACTTCAAACAAAAAAACATTGAAATCATACTTCTACTATGCACTAAAACATGATTTTAATACATCAAATTTCAAAAAGTCCCTACCATGGGAGGGGGGGAAGCCCCCTCCCACACCTCCCCCCACTCGGTCGCTGCACTCCCTCACCAGTGATCAGTGATTGCTCAGACCCCCCACTTTCAAAAACACTCCGCAGCCCCTGCTTCCACTCTCCTTCACTTGAAAGAAAGGGATCTGAAATGCCACTTCCAGCTGCTAACATTAACAATACCAACATGCAATTACAGCAGGGATCTTCTCAAACTCAAAAGGAACAGAACAAAGGCTGGAGAAATGTGACCCCATTGAGCATTTCATACAAGTTAATGTATTCCGCTTAAGGAAACAATTCACAAGTTCACAAGTTATAGGAGTAGATGTAGGCCATTTGGCCCATCGAGTCCACTCTGTCATTCAATCATGGCAGATCTCTGCCTCCCAAATCCCATTTTCCTGCCTTCTCCCCATAACATTTGACACCCGTTCTAGTTACAAATTTGTCTATCTCTGCCTTAAAAATATCCACTGACGGCCTCCAAAGCCGTCCACAGCCCTCTGTGGCGACGAGTTGCCACATCCAATAATGATGCATTGCTGGATTTGATCCTTTTTGAGTCAATGCCTGATATATGGTCCCATACCTGTCATGGGCTGTTTTACTCGTAGGGTGTTGTTGCAATCCATGAAGACATTCTCCAACTGGCAGGGCAATGAAAACCCCAAGAAGAAGAACAATAGGATATTTGACTAGTAGAGAGATTAACCTCCAGTATTCATGAAATGATATTGGCTGTACAAAACCAAACATCTGCCATAAAATAATTTGAAAATCATTAATGTATAAATTTAATCCTTTTTTGAAAAGAAAACAGCTTAATCTAAAAACTCCATCTGCACACCCTCATCAACCTGCTCAACAGCTGTTGTAGTCAGTTACCATCCATTTACAACACAATGGCTTCTGACCGTACATCTCCATTGGGGTTGCAAGCTCTCTGAAATCTAAGTCTATATGTGAGAGCTCATTATATTCACAGTGAATCATATTTTGGAGCCAAACTCACCAGTGAATATGTTGTGAAAATTAATAAAAGAAGCCAGGGAATATCATAAGAGCAGAAGCATATCAAAACAAAGAAGATTAACATTACAGTCCTATTTTTAGTTAATAATTGTGGAAAAAATTATCTTCTATGGCCTATACTTCTGACGTGTGTGTACTTTGGTGGCAAATGTCTCCTGGGGAAGAGGATGTGAGAAGAGAGGTTTCCGGCAGCGACCTCTGACCGCTGAGGGTCTAACGAGTGAAAAACAGTTATAGAGAATGTTATTGGCGTGTCACCCTGAAAACGGTTTTGAATATTAGTGCCCGAAACCATGGTGATAGCAATCCAGCAACAAGCTCCAGGTTCCACTTCAATACATAAGAGGTCAAGAGTGTTTACTTGTCATGACTACAGACAATGGAACAATGAAATTCTTACTTGCAGAAGCACAACAACCACAACCACAACAACAATCGGACTATCTTTGCCCATTCCCTCTCTCCAGAGATGCTGCTGACCCCGCTGAGTTACTCCAGCATTTTATGTCTACCTTTGATTTAAACCAGCATCTGCGGTTCTTTCTTGCACATCAGGTATCTGTACACAGTGAATAGCTCAATTGTAATCACGTATTGTCTTTACGCTGGCTGGTTAGCACGCAACAAAAGCTTTTCGCTGTACCTCGGTAGATGTGACAATAAACTAAAATAACAGAACTGAACAGGCCTGTACACATAGTACTCACAGATAACATGTAATAAACTAAAAAAAAATCAATAAATGAAGAACCCCAATATTTGTGCAAAAAGCTTGAAGCCCTAAGTGCAACCAAAGATAGTCCATAATTCATAGTATAGTTTGTGTTTTAGTTCTAGAGCCTAATGGTTGTTAGGAAGAAACTATTCTTGAACTATGTGGCCACGTGTTTTCAGACTCCTGCCTCTTCTCCCAAATGATAGGAGTGAATTGAGAGCATTGCCAGGGTGGTGTAGGTCTTTGATGATGCTGGCTACCTTATTGAGTCAATCCCTCCTATAGATCCCTTCGATGATGGGGCGGTCAGTACCCATGATGGACCGGGTGGTGTACATCTCTTTTTGTAATCTTTTTTATTCCTGGATGTTCGAGTTGGCTAAACAAGCTGTGATGCAACCAGTCAATATACTCTCTAACGTACATCAGTTAGAAGTTCAAGACGATATTTGTCGACATACCAAAACTTCTCAATCTTCTTCATAGATGGGCTTTCTTAATGATTGCATCGATGTGCTGGGCCTCAAGATATCTCTTCAAGAGATATGCACATCCAGGAGCTTGATGTTGTTGTCTCCCTCCACCACCAATCCATCGATGAAGATAGGTGTGTCGATATTCAACTTTCCCCTTCTGAAATAAATAATCAGCTCTTTGGTCTTGCTGACGCTAAGAGCAAGGTTGCTGTTTTGGCACCATTCAATCAGAATATCAATCCCCATCAGATACTCTGACTCATCATTTCCAGCAATTCATCCAACAATGGTGGTGTCAGCCCCGAATCTATTGATGGCATTGGAACTGTCTGGGCACACAGTCATGGGTATAGAGCGAGTAGAGTGGGGGACTGAGCACTCAAGTCCTGAGGTGCTCTTATGTGGATGGTTATCGAGGAGGAATTGTTGTTGCCAATGAGTGCTGCGATGTACATGTTAGAAGCAGCCCGAGACATCTGCAGTTTTAGTTAATGGAAGAGAAGCATTGTGGAGTGAGCCGCCCATTCCCCGAGATGGAAGCACTGTCTGTTGTGAAATCTGTACAAAGCCATCTGAGTTTAGTTCCAAGCATGGAAACAGGCCCTTCAGCCCACTGAATCCAGGCCAACCAGGGATCAGCCGTATGATAGTTCTATCCTACGCACTCAGGAACATTTTATATTGAAGACGATTAACCTACAAACATGCACAAAATTGTTTTTGACTAATAGAACACAGAACAATACAATGCAAGAACAGGCTGGGTTAATATAGTGAAGCGGAGAGTAGATTACCAGAGAGAAAGCAAATTGGAAAGAGAGGAACCACACTTCACGCTGCCTTGGAAAAGCAGGCAACATAATAAAAGACATGACCTCACTGGCCATTCCTTCATCTCCCCGCTCCCGTCAGGCGGAAAGCACAGAAGCTTGAAAGCACGCACCACCAGACATAAGAAAAGCTTCTTCTCCTCTATTATCAGGTTTCTAAATGGTCCTTTCATAAGCCAGGATACTGTAAAATTCACCTCTACCCCATTGCGGACATTTGTCTATGGAACTACTGCATTAGCTGGCAGGTGGGACTAGTGTAGCTGGATCATGTTGGCCGGTGAGGGCAAGTTGGGCCAAAGGGCCTGTTTCCACAATGTATCACTCTATGGCTCGAAGTGATATCCAAACACATATTGTATGAATTTTTCATTTCTGGAGACACTTACACACATGCAAATAACTTTAGTTGCAATGTATGCACATCTCCTTATGCAAACATATTCACTTGTATTAATACTCAGTGACACATGTATGATTACATTTAGACAACCAAGTCAAACAAATGAATATTATACCCATGAGCTTACCCCTTAAAGAACCTGATTAATTAATGCAAGTGGAGAGGGGGGGGGGGGGGGGGGGGGCTTCTGTCATTATCGGCACATCTTCCTGCTGCCCCCACTCCGCCTGCCAACAATTATCCATTTTTTCACACTTTCCATTTACTCTTAATCACAGTAAATTAATTTAAAAATTGTGCTACTAATAGTGCTTAGATAAGGGAAGACTGTGACAACTCTCGGTGAGGCAAAGACTCATTTGCCAGCTGAGACATTCATGGCCATTGACCTTAATTATCTGTTCACACACTATAGTGAGTTAAACCATATGACCATTAATGGATCAATTAGCAAGGCAGTGATTTCTACTGAAAGCATTAGGGTCTTTATTTCATTTTGCTTTTCAGCTGACCTTGTTGCTTCAGTGTCATTTCTTCTTCTCCCTGTTTCCATCTGGTAGAATGTACAGAAGTGTGAAAGTTTACACCAGCAAACTCAGGAGCAGATTCTTCACCTATGTTATCCGGTTTCTGAATGGTCCTTCCATGAACTAGGGTTCTGTCCAATTTACCTCAACCCTACTGGGGACATGATGTGTTATAATGCTGAGGACTATGCACTGAACTCTATAACTTCCCCTTCACTCTACCTATTGTAGCTTAGTTTGAAGAAGTTCTCCTTCTCTCTCCGAAGAGAGTTCTGTAAAATCCTCTCTTGTTGCTCCCCCTCTGTGATGCCTCCTGCTCAGGAACTGGGTACTGATTTTAGATGATCAGCCATGATCATATTTAATGACGGTGCTGGCTCAAAGGGACGAATGGCCTGCCTACTCCTGCACCTATTTTTTTTTCCTATGACCACGTTCTAACCAAGACTCGCTACCACAGCCACGTGTGTTTGGCCTTCATTGTGAGAGGAATTGAGTTTAGGAGCAAGGAGGTCCTACTATAGTTGTACAGGGCCCTGGTGAGATCTCACCTGGAGTATTGTGTGCAGTTTTGGTCTCCTAATTTGAGGAACGACATTTTTGCTATTGAGGGAGTGCAGCGTAGGTTCACCAGCTTAATTCCCGGGATGGCAGGACTGTGATATGGTGAAAGAATGAGTCGACCGGGCTTGTATTCGCTGGAATTTAGGATGAGAGAGGATCTTATAGAAACATATACAATTCTTAGAGGATTGGAGAGGGTAGATGCAGGAAAATTGTTCCCGATGTTGGGGGAGTCCAGAACCAGGGGTCACGGTTTAAGAATAAGGGGTAGGCTATTTAGGACTAAGATGAGGAAAATGTTTTGGATGATTAGCCATGATCATATTGAATGGCTCGAATGGTCTACTCCTGCACCTATTTTCTATGTTTCTATGCTTTCTCGGTGCTTGCCTATACCTCCATCTTCTACCTCGGGGATTCCATCTCTGGTTCCAGACATCTCAGTTCGGATTATCTCGGATTAGCTGACCGGTTATCTCAGCCCGAAACATCACCCATTCCTTGTCTCCAGAGATGCTGCCTATCCCGCTGAGTTACTCCAGCTTTATGTCTCTATCTTCTGTAGCTTAGTTTGACTTGATTGTATTGATGTCTGGTAGATCTGATCTGTTTGGATCGTACGCAAAACAAAGCTTTTGACTGTACCTCGATGGATGTAACACTAATAAACCCAAACACTAGATGCATCTCTATAGGACTGATTAGGGCCACATTTGGAGTATTCCATGCAGTTCTGGTCACCCCATTACAGGAAAGATGTTGAGGCTTTGAAGAGAGTACAGAGGAGTTTACCAGAATGCTGCCTGGATTTAGAAGGTTTCAAGGAGAGGTTAGATAATCTTGGATTGTTTTCTTGGGATTGTCGGAGGTTGAGGAGTGGCATAATAGAAGTATATAAAATTATGAGAGGTACAGATTGGGTAGCCAGTCAGCTTTTATCCCCAGGGTAAAAATGTCCAACACTGGGGAGCATTGCTATGTGTGTGGGGAGAGTTCAATGGAAATGTGCAGGGCATGTTTTCTCACAAAAAGAGGGATGGGTACGAGGTACGATGCATTGCCAGGGCTGGTGGTAGAGACAGATACAATAATGGCACTGGAGCCGATTAGACAGGCAAAATGGAAGTGCAAGGAATAATAGGATATGGAGCATCTACATGCAGATGAAATAAGTTTAACTTGGTATCATGTTCGGAGCAAACATTGTGGGCTGAAGGGCCCATTCTCGTGCTGCATATTTTATGTTTTGTGTTCTATGTAACTTAAACCTAAGTGTCCAGTATTTCCTCTATGATATACTTGGGGTGCAAACCATTTACTCCTGCAGATCACTTCCTGAATTTCTATAGAGCTATCTTGCCACTTACACTGAATGCTTGTAGTAATCGGTGGTAAAGAAAGCAAACTCGATGCTAGCATTTATTTCAAGGCTGCTTGTATACAAAAACAGGGATGTAGTGCTGAGGCTTTATAAGGCGCTGGTAAGGCCGCATTTGGAAAATTGGGAGCAATTTTGGGTACCATATCTGAGGAAGGATGTGCTGGCTCTGGAGAGAGTTCAGAGGAGGTTTACAAGAATGATCCCAGGAAAGAGTAGGTTAACCTATGATGAGCATTTGTTGGCACTGGGACCTGTACTCGCTGGAGTTTAGAAGAATGAGGGGGGACCTATTTGAAACATACAGCATAGTGAAAGGCTTGGATAGAGTGGATGTGGAGAGACTGTTTCCACTAGTGGGAGAGTCAAGGACTAGAGATCATAGCCTTAGATTTAAAGGACGTTCTTTTGGGAAGGAGATGAGGAGAAATTTCTTTAGTCAGAGGGTGGTGAATCTATGGAATTCTTTCCACAGAAGGCAGTGGAGGCCAAGTCAGTGGATATTTTTAGGGCAGAGATAGATAGATTTTTGATTAGTAGAGGTGTCAGAGGTTATGGGGAGAAAGCAGGAGAATGGGGTTAGGAAAGAGAAATAGATTATCCATGACTGAATGGCAGAGTAGGCTTGATGAGCAGCCTAATTCTACTCCTATCACCTATGACCTTATGAATGTCTAAGCCATATTTAGTCCAGCATTGGAGGCAGCCAACCTGAGAGGTTTAGTCGATATTTAGCTTTTCAGAGCTACGTCAAAATGATAATGCAAACAATCACTTAAATGTGAGTGGGCAGATTCTTTCTAAATTTGCTAAGATTAGAAGCAACTCGTAAAACCTTATGGGAGGGGAAAAAAATTATTGCAATAATGAAATGGGTGTACGGTTTTTATCAAGGTTGGCAAATTGAATGGTGCTCCACATTCAACGAGCTACTGATGCTGCACTGAATGAGGAGGAATGACTTCCAGTAAAAAGACATTTAGATGGGCACAAGATCAGGCAGGGAAATGGAAAGGGAGAGGTTAAGATTAAGGCAGGCAGATGGATTCCGTTTAATTTGGCATCACGGTCTGCACAGACAGGGTGGGCCAAATGGCCTGTTCCATCCTGTGCTGTTCTACTCTCTGTGTTCAATTAAAGGAACAAAGTAACTGCACATCACCATTGTCCGTGTTCTTGCTTGTTGCTGATAAACAGCATTGGCAGGAGGTGAGTCACATCTAGCTGCCATCAGTAACTCAACTACTTTGGGAAATAATGCATCCCAGAACATCAGACAAGTGATGTTATAGAAGATTGCCATTATTATTCAAAACAAGGAATAAAAATGCAGAGCAAGAAAAAAAAAAGACACCTGCTTCATTTCATACTGAATAAAACCCAGCACTAATCTCAAGAGAGGTGCAGGCAGGAAGACTGACATGGAAGCTGATCTTGATAGGCATTCGCTGTTTCCCTTGATAGTGTAGGTTGGCTGCTGCTCCTTGTAGCTAATGGCACATCTGCGCTCTTGGCTGCCTGCTGATCTGGAGTCCACAGAAGCAGTTGTGCTCAGTCAATGCTAGGTAGACATGTCAGGGCCTTTAGGCACAGTTGTTGGCAATGTTGCATTTAGGTATTCCAGCTCTGTTGACCGCAAAACTCCCGAGCAATTCCGTCCATGAAATGCCGTGTTTGGAACATTTCAAAATCAACCCATTCTTTCAGTTTGACTTAGTTGGCGCGTTGCTTCAGGAATCGTTATTATTAACTTGACTTCTCACATCCTTGGATGCCTACATATATCTGTAAAGGATTTTGTTCTCATATTCCCAGTCTTTTTAGCACCTTCTGTCTGGGTGCAGGATTCAGAGTATTTTATGGCAATAGCAGATACAATTTCTGCATAATCATTCTGTAAGGAAATAATTCTTCAATAAAATAAAACCAATGCTGGGGGAAGCCTTTCTAAAATTACCTACAATTAATAAAACAGCAACATAATGACTGAAAAATAAATATGTTATAACACCTCTGACCCTTTCAACCTGCATTGTGCTTGAAGCTTCCCTGAGGCAAATCTAAATGGGCAAAGGGATGAGCATAGAAACAGAGAATATAGGAGCAGGAGTCAGACATTCGGCCCTTCGAGCCAGCACCACCATTCAATATGATCATGGCTGATCATCTGAAATCGGTACCTCGTTACTGCTTTTTCCCCATATCCCTTGATTTCCTTAGCCCTAAGAGCTAAATCTAATTATCTCTTGAAAACATCCAGAGAATTGGCCCCCACTGCCTTCTGTGGCAGAGAATTCCACAGATTCACAACTCTCTGGGTGAAGAGGTATTTCCTCATCTCAGTCCTAAATGGCCAACCCCTTATTCTTAAACTGACCCCTGCCTCTGGACTTCCCCAACATCGGGAACATTTAGCAGCTTTAGTCACAATGTAGATTCACTGATGAAGCTGATGTTGATGCTAGATCTGAAACAGAATTTTTATTCTCATCTATCCTGCTCTACTGGCCAGAGTAACCAGAAAATATACCCTAATGTATTTTGGCTAGGGAAGTGTGATCTTATGAGATTTTAAATGGAACAGTGCGTAATTAGCACTCGTGTGCTGATTGTGATATTTGGTGATTTAATTACTGGTAATATGCACTTCCACAGTGAATTACCATTTAATGTAATTATTCCCATTTTGACCATTCCCACACTGAAAATCATTTTAATGTAAATCACACAACTTTGCAAATTACAACTTATTTTAATTTGATTACAGATTGTAATGCAATCAGAGTAATCTGCACTGAATATTTAAACACAATCACATAAGAAAAATATTTTGGAATCTTTTGACTGTAGAGGGCAGCAACAGAGTTAATGATGTGGTGCTGAGGGATGAAAGGAAATGCAAACAGCAAAACCTGACAGGCAAAAAAACTGCATGTGCTGGAAATCTGAAATAAAAATCAAAAGTTTTGGAAATATTCGGAAGGATTGGCAGCATTTGTGGGGAGAAAAACAGATTTAATATTTCAGGTCAGAAAAAAATACTCTACGAAGTGGAAAAGTTAGTTCTGTTTCCTCTCCACAATCCTGTTGAATATTTCAAGTATTCTTTGCTTTTATTTACATGTCTAAAATCTTGCCCAAAAAAAGAGCACAGAAAAGTACAGCACAGGAACAAGCTAGTTGGCCCATAATGCCTGTGATGAATGTAATACCAAGATAAACTAATGTCACCTGCCTGCACTTGATCTATATCCCTCCTTTCCTTGCATTTCCATCCACCTATCTAAAAACACCTTCATTGCCACTATCATATCTGCCTCCACCACTATTCCTGACAACGCATTCCAGGCACCCACTACTTTCTCTGTAAAAAAGATTGCTCGCACATCTCCAATATGCCTGCCCCTCTTATCTTAAAACTATGCCCTCTAATCTTTGACATTTCCACATTGAGTAAAAGGTTCTGACTGTCTACCCTATCTATGCTTCTCTTAATGTTATAAACTTCTATCGGGTCTCCGCTCAACCTCTGATGCTCCAGATAAACAATATCCTTGTAGCTAATACTCTAATACAGACAGTGTTCTGTCAAACCTCTTCTGCACACTTTTCTGGAGCCTCTACATCCTTCCTGTAATAGGAAAACCATAGCTGAACACAATACTCCAAATGCAGCCTAAACAAAGTCCTATAAAGCTGTATCATGCATTCATTCATCATGTCTTCCTGAATACCATGACCGTTGACAGTGGAATATTTTACATTTTGCATTGCAATTTGTCTTGAATGGGGTGGTTTTCATGCCACTAAACTAAAATACCAAAACCACAGGGAATAATGACCCCCTGTGGCTGCAAGAATTCCATTAGGCTAACTGCAGTATTTGCTGGGCCGAGATTGACAAAAAGCTAGCTTCAAGGCATTTTAATTGAAGAGACAGTTCAGTTATTTGGAACCCTGATCATATTCCATCCAGTGTAATGTGATCAGTTTTACCTGCTTCTGGTGGTAACTTATGATTTTCACTTGATTTCAGGTTCACCTGAACAATATCAGAACTTACATGCTGTTGGAAAGCAGCTACTATTGATTGTTCCATGTCCATCCATTGCATGGCTTGTAACAGAGTTATGATGTGCACCAGGTCCTAGTCCAGTGCTGAGAATACAGCCCTGGAAGGTCCCTTTAATTTTCCACAGCCCAAACCATGGTTCTAAGCCCCATCCTCACAATGTCCTCACAATTACCCACCATAGACAAAGTTATCTGAAGTGTTGCTATAATGTTCTCACATGCTTTGCTGGGGGAACATGTTTTTGAAAAATTCTCCCTGTCAAATAAATATTTAGAGTACATGGATATGATAGGTTTAGAGGGATATGGGCCAAATGCAGGCACGTGGGACTATTATAGATGGGAGATGTTGGTCGGTGTGGGCAAGTTGGGCTGAAAGGCCTGTTCCCAAGCTGAATGACTCTATGACTCTAATACGAGTAATCAAAGGGGCATGAACTGGAAAACCCTTAGGATTTGCAGAGCATTGATTCCCTGCATATAGACAAGAACATTCATGGAGATGAGGAAAGCGAGACAGAGCCTTAATAGAGTCTGGGAAAGGATCCAGACCCAGTACTTCACCTATCCATGTTCAATAGACAATAGACAATAGGTGCAGGAGTAGGCCATTCGACCCTTTGATCCAGCACCGCCACTCAATGTGATCATGGCTGATCATCCCCAATCAATACCCCGTTCCTGCTTTCTCCCCATATCCCCTGACTCCGCTATCTCTAAGAGCCCTATCTAGCTCTCTCTTTAAAGTATCCAGAGAACTGGCCTCCACCACCTTCTGAGGCAGAGAATTCCACAGACTCACAACTCTCTGGATGATCAGCCATGATCATATTGAATGGCGGTGCAGGCTCGAAGGGCCGAATGGCCTACTCCTGCACCTAATTTCTATGTTTCTATGTTTCTCTGTGAGAAAAAGTGTTTCCTCGTCTTCGTTCTAAATGGCTAACCCCTTATTCTTAAACTGTGGCCCCTGGTTCTGGACTACCCCAACATCGGGAACATGTTTCCTGCCTCTAGCGTGTCCAAACCCTTAACAATCTTATATGTTTCAATAAGATCCCCTCACATCCTTCTAAACTCCAGAGCGTACAAACCCAGCCGCTCCATTCTCTCAGCATATGACAGCCCCGCCATCCCGGGAATTAACCTTGTAAACCTACGCTGCACTCCCTCAATAGCAAGAATGTCGTTCCTCAAATTAGGCGACCAAAATTCTCCAGAGATGCTGCTTAACCCGCTGAGTTACTGAGCAAATTGTGTCTTTCTTTGTAAACAAGCATCTGCAGTTCATTTTATCCATTCAATAATTGCCTTCTTCCCAATCATTACAGCCACTGAGAAGGCAATGTTACTGTAGAAATATGACCATCATAAATTTACTTTCCAAGAAAGTATGTGATATAAAATCATGAGATGAATGTGTATAAAATCATGAGAGGAATAGATCGGGTAGACGCACAGTCTCTTGCCCAGAGTAGGTGAATCGAGGAACAGAGGACATGCATTCAAGGTGAAGGGGAAATGATTCAATAAGAATCTGAGTGGTAACGTTTTCACACAAAGGGTGGTGGGTGTATGGAACAAACTGCCAGAGGAGGTAGTTGAGGCAGGGACTATCCCAACATTTAAGAAACAGTTAGACAGGTACATTGGTAGTACAGGTTTGGAAGGATATGGACCAAACGTGGGCGGGTGGGACTAGTGTAGCTGGAACAAGTTGGCCTGTTCCCACACTGTATCACTATATGACTCTATGACCATCATGGAGGTGATATGAAGGCAGGTCACTGTTCTTTCATTATTTGATTATTGCTGAGTCAAGATTCTGGAATTCCTACTTGGGAGTGCAGCTGAATGGCATTGTAAAGCTATCCTGGCTAACTAACAATGGGAAAGCTCGTCATAGAGTCAGGTCCTTTTGTCCAACTCATCCATGCCGACCAAATCAGATTGCCAAGAAGCAAAAGCTAAGCTGCCTTTTGCATGGGGATATCCTTTCAGATGTGGAAGCATCAGGGACTTGCTGTGGTAGCACGAGGCATTGAAAATGGAAGATTAATGTTTTATGACAGGATATAGCCAGTTGGGGCTGGTGGAGATCAGGTGTCTAATGTTGAACCAGATACACAGGTTACGGATACAGGTGTTACTTGTATCACTAAACTGCACTTTTGTGGATTTGAATCTATCACCTTACATTGATGTGACCCTCTCTGAGAGACCTGCACATTTCATACAATAGTAAGTTGGAGCACACAGTGTTTCCACCTTTACACCAAGTGTACTGGCACGTTGGCAGTTGGAAGCTGTTGGAACAGTGCCCAATTCATTCTGCTACCTAACTAGCTGGAATTCAACAAAAGTTATCTTCCTTTACTTTGTTCTATTGATTAGCCTGAGAAAATATTGGCGTAGTACTTGTTGATTCTGGATTAAGAAAAGAGAAGAGATGTCACATCCATTTGCCTTCATAAGTAGAGAGCTTAAAAGTAAAATTCAGGAGAAAGATTGGAGCTTTGGTGTCTTATATCACTGTATTATTAAAAATTAAGGACGTCAATAAGTCTACTAATTATCAGATAACTGCAGTATGTTCAAAGAATGCAAGCCTGGGGGAGTTCTTTCAGTTCAAAGCATTTCCCTATTTATACAATTATAAATAACAAATGAAGAATCTATCTCCTGTCTCTGAGGTGATACCTTTGATTTAGTCACTTACTTTCTTTCCATTTCGTCTTTCTTATCACTTGAGCTCTCCACTTGCACTCAAAACCTTTCTGATAATGAAGATTGCAGAAGCATCTCCTCTCTATCATGGGATCACTACTCAAATGCATAAAATGAATGATTCTGACCACGCATGCTAATCAGGAAACACAGAAGGTAAGGAAAATAGTAGATATGTTTTCAGGCTGGTTAAAGGGGCATCCTGTTGGGAATGATTTTACCTTCAAAATCCTTATGGACTCTCGTTAAAAAAAATGTAGTTAATTATCCTTCATCCATTCCCAAATAATCTTAAAAACATTACGTGGAACTGACTAAATCGCTCCCATGAAAGACGTGCAGTTTCAAACAGAAACTCAGTCAAGTCAAACCATCAGGCAAAACGTTGAAAACATTTGAAAGGGCAATGCAGAACCATCCATGGGGAAAGGCATGTGCTGGCATAATGCTGGAGGAGAATGGACTTCATCCTGAACTAAATCTTCATCCTGATCTAAATCTTCACGGGCCACCGGCCTGTCGAGTAACTGACGGCCAAAGTGGGACGGACTAAAGACCCTGGCGTGACGCAACGTCTCACCTTCAACAGCAGCAGAAGCAGGCAAACGATCGCTGAACTCAGCCTGGGGCTCACAGCCGTTGCGGATCCGGATCCGCCCCCTCTCTTACTCCCAGAGCGGGGCCAAATCGATTGGAGATAGACAAAAAATGGCGGAGTAACTCAGCGGGACCGGCAGCATCTCTGGAGAGAAGCAATGGGTGACTGAAGAAGAGTCTCGACCCGAAACATCATCCATTCCTTCTCTCCAGGGATGCTGCCGGTCCCGCTGAGTTACTCCTGCATTTTGTGTCCTTCTTCAAATGACGTCACGCGCTCCAGACAGTTGTGCGGACGCATGATGACGCGCGCGACCGTCGCGCGTCAGTCACTACCGGCCTGTTGCGTAAATGACGGCCCAAGTGGGACAGGCCCTTAGGTTATTCCCTCATAACAAAACAAAAATATGGTCTTCTGTCAAACCACTTATAAATTTGGAGTATGGGACAAACTGTCATCCCAGGCATGAATGTTCAGGACAATTCCCTTTGCAAACTTTGGTTAATATGACACCCTGTACTACATAGAACACCACACCATATAAAATACACCACAGGAACAGGTCCTATGGTCCACAATGTTTGCGCAGAACATGATGCCAAGTTAAACCAATCGCATCTGCATGCATATGATGCAGTATTTTTATGTGGGGGATGGGGGGATGGGGGGATGGGGGGGGGGGGGGGGGGGGGGGGGGGGGGGGGGTAGGAGGAAACCATTTTCTCAGTCACTTCCTGGTCGAGGATGTGTGTATTCTCTGAGTCGCATCTTCGCCCCCTCCTCGCGGCCTACGATCTGGATTGGCGCGGCCTTTCCTGCCGGAGACCGGCCAGAGCTTCAGCAGCTGGGATTGTCGTGTGGAGCTCCGGAGTGCTGGGACTGCCTATTTTAATACTGCTGAGCTGTACTCTGTGGAGCTTCCAGCCGCGGGTGACGCTGATTTTAACAACGTGGGGCCCTGGGATCTTTCGCTGAGGATTGCCGTGTGGAACTCCGCTCAGCTCGGCCTGTGGACATCGGGAGCCGCAGTCTCCGGTACAAAGTGGCCAATTCGGAACTCCAGGCCGCTGAGAGTGTTCTTCTGACGCTGGAGCTCCATCATCTGGCGAGAGGGCCTGAAACATCGGGCCGCCGTTGCGGCAACTGCAGAGGCCTCAATAGGTCCTGACCACAGGCGAACATAGAGGAGTGGACTGAACTTTTATTGCCTTCCCTCACAGTGGGAAACGCTGAGTCCGCTGTGTGGGAATGTTCATGTTAAATTCTATCGTGTAGTGTGTTCTTTTTATTTGTATGGCTGTATGGTAACCCAAATCTTGCTGTACCAATAAATGTAAACGTGAACTTGAACTTGAACCCCTCCATTTCCCACATGTCCATGTGGCTATCTAAAAGCCACTATTGTATCTGCCTTCACCACCACCCCTGGTTAAAAAACAAACTTTTCCCGCACATCTTCTTTAAACTTTGCCCTCCTCACCTTAAAGCTATGCCCTCTAGTCTACCCTGGGTAAAAAGGATCTGACTGGCTACTCTACCTATGCTACATACTCCTGTCACATCTCCCCTCAACCTCCCAGCCTCCAGAAAAAAAACGATCCAAGTTTGTCCAACCTATATTTACAACTTACACCCTCTAATCCAGGCATCATTTTGCAACACTGGAAACTGGAGGAACAGCACCTCATATTCCGTTTGGGGAGTCTGCATCCGGCGGGCATGAACATTGAATTCTCCCAATTTTGTTAGCCCTTGCTGTCTCCTCCCCTTCCTTAGCCCTCGAGCTGTCTCCTCCCACCCCCCAGCCCTCGGGCTCCTCCTCCTCCCTTTTTCCTTCCTTCTCATCGCCACCCCCTATCAGTCTGAAGAAGGGTTTTGGCCCGAAACGTTACCTATCTCCTTCGCTCCATAGATGCTGCTGCACCCGCTGAGTTTCTCCAGCATTTTTGTTTACCATCATTTTGCTAAACCTTTCCTGCACCCTCTCCAAATCCACCATGTCCTTTTTGTAATGGGGCAACCAGAACTCGACACAGTACTCCAAGCGTAGCTTAACCAAAGGCCTGAAGATAGTCTGAAGAACGGTCTCGACCCAAAACGTCACCTATTCCTATTCTCCAGAGATGCATTCTGACCTGCTGAGTTACTCCAGCATTTTGTGTCTATCAAAGGCATATAAAGCTACATTAAGACCTCCTGACTCTTATACTCAATGCCCCCAACCAATACAGGCAAGCATACCACATGCATTCTTTACCACTCTATTTAATTGTGTTGCCACTTTCATGCACCTGGACCTGAAGATCCTCCAACTTATTCAATTATTTTAATGATATTGCCATTTCCAAGTTTTTTCAAGAGAGAGTTGGATTTAGCTCTTAGGTTCTAACAAAATCAAGGGATATGAGGAAAAAGCAGGAACGGGTACTGATTTTGGATGATCAGCCATGATCATATTGAATGGTGGTGCAGGCTCGAAGGCCCGAATGGCCTACTCCTGCACCTATTTTTTATGTTTCTATGTTTCTATTAACTATATACCTTTCCCTTACATTTGACCTCCCAAAGTGCAGTACCTCACACTTGCTCAGATTAAAATGCACCTTTCATTTTTCCACCCATTTCTATAGCTGATCTACATCCCGCCATACACTTTGACAGCCTTCTTCACAGTTCTCAACTCCAGCAATCTTGGTATCATCTGCAAACTTACTACCCAACCCACGTACATTTATGTCCAAGTCACTTATCTGCAGCACAAACAGAGGTACCAGCACAGATACCTGTGGAGCAGCACTGGTCATAGAGAACCTGCCTGAATATTATCCTTTCACTATAACCATCTGTCCCCTATCAGTAATGTAGTTCTGAATCCATGCAACCAAGTCAATGTGAATCCCAAGCATTTTTTTCGATCAGCCTACCATGGGGGACTTTATCAAATGCCTTACTAAAATCCATGCAGACAACATCCAATGCCTTACCTTCATCGATCACCTTTGTCACCGCCTCACAAAACCCAATTAATTAATAAGAACATGACCTGCATGTCCAAATCCATACTGACTGCCCATGGTTAGCCTTTTATCTTCCAAATGGGAGTAAATCATATGCACTTCTCTTAGCTTCCTATAACTTCCCTTGCAAGTTAGTATTCTCCACACTGGTCCCACTCTCCTCCATGGTCTTCTTGGGGAATATAGATGCAAAGTACTAATCTTATACCCTGTATATATCCCTTGAATGCAAGCACATCTTTCCTCCTTTGCACTTCCACTGTTTGCAGTGTAGCTGCTTTCAGTGTAGCTGCTGCTGCTTGAGCTGCTGGCGCCGACGATGGCTGCCACGGTGTACTGCTCCTTGCTGTTTTGTATGTGTTTGTTTGTTTGTGTCTGGGACACATGACAATAAACTCTCTCTTGATTCTCTCTTGACTCTCTCTGTGCAAACCCTACAAAGATTCGATAATGTTATATAATTAATGTTTAATGTTTTATGTGTCATGCCAATCTGTCACTGTATGTCATGTTGTCACTTGCGGGAGGAGCACTAAGGCAAATTCCTTGTATGTGAATACTTGGCCAATAAACCTATTCAACTCAACTCTTTATCCTTGAGAAGTCGTACCTTTGCCATGGTTACACTCTTCTTTTTAATGTGCATGTAATAAGGATTGTAATTTTCTGTAATCTGAATCACCAAAGCCATTCCATGGCCCATTTGGACATTCTAATTGCCCTACTTGTGTTATTTTCTACTTGCTTTGTATTCCATAAAGTGCCTGTCCAATTTCATCTTCCTAAACCTTACAGTTCCTTTTTCCATTTGACCAAATGTACAGCCTCTTTGGTTCCCTTACCTTGCCTTCCTTATCCCGCTTCCTTGCTTAGAACCTGCTGGTCCTGAGCTTTGATCAATTGTCACCCATAGTCCTAGTTCGGAAGAAGAATGCACTTCCATGTGTAAAGTCCAAATAGAAAACATATGTGGAGAATGCAAGGTTGCAAAGATGAAAGTGCTGTTACAGCATAATACTCAGAGGGACTAACCAGTATGTTTTTCTCTATGATATTAACAACACACCACAACTCCATTCCCTCCATCTTAAGCCCAACCTTTTCATTGTATGAGGTGAGAAACCCTTTATATGCTCCTTGATTGATCTCTAACATGCAGGATATCGATCAATTCTAGATTACATTTTTTCCTACGACTGAAGCTAAACATACCAGGACAAAAGAAATGCAAGATGACTAATCTCTTCTTTATTTCAACCTACGTAATGCACATACATCTTAAATCCTGTCAAGGTGACCTTGGCCTTGCTGAGGCAATTACTTTAGATAATGGATCTTCACATAAATGCTCATTCATTGCCATTTCCCCAAAACGCCAAGGAGTGGGCAACGTTGCATCATACCCTTTTTTTCAACTCACGACATTACAGCCATCTGCTCCATGAGGGTTTTTTTTCCCGTTCTAACTGCAAACAAGAAATTTGACTGTCCTTTAAATGAATTGCACTGTAGAAAATCAATTGGAAATAGAGCCAGAGCTTAATTTATGAATCTTAAGAACTGTTGTAATTAAACAGCAGATCACTTTAGAAATCAATGAAGAAAATTATATAAACCTTCATGATTTAAGTGGCATACAATTAATTACATTTTGCCCTTCAAAGCAGTCATTTGATTCAAGCCTTTATTTCTTCACATTGGGTGCAAGCTTCATAATGTGCATGGCAAAAGGAAGCACAAAAATGAAAAACACATCTTTGAGCTGCAGAAAATTCTTTACATACAAATTTCCCCAGTGGATCTAGATCCCATGAATGACAAATCCTACACAATCTTTTCTTATTGCCTTTCTGTTTAGCTCAGTTCACATTAACATGTTTTGAATTTAAACCAACCTGATTTAGTTCTGTGGCAAGTGTGATTTAGTTAAGAGTTTAATGAGCCTGTCCATCAAAATTAATATTTCAAGTACTAAAGCTCATCTGCATATAAACGATAGGTGTATGATCCAAACCAGCAGCTAACGGCCCTCTAACATCCATATAAAACTGCGCAAGTGCAACAAAACATGCACTTTGCATGTTCAAAACATCATTTTCATGCCTGTCTATGAGCAAGAGAGAGACAGATTATATATATATACATATATACACATATATATTCAAAGAGCTGTAGGTAGAAAATCCACATCCTGAGTGCTCTCCATCTGAAATGATCTAGAGGTGTAGGAAATGTAATACAGAGTGTAAAGGGTAACTGGCAATGAAATTGCCATCAGTAGAGAGCGGGAGAATGAAAAGTCAGGGCTTACAGTAAAAGGGTGAGGCTATGTAAGGCACAAAATGACAATATCCCGTTAGAATAGAACATAAAATAGTATGGCACAAAAAGCGGGATTTTCAGCACACAATGTATGTACCAAATATGATGCCAAGACCTACTCTTATCTGCTTGCACAAAATGTATATCCCTCCATACCTATGTGCCTATTCAAAAGTCTCTTAAATGACACTATTATATCTGCCTCAATCACCAGCCTTGGCCACACATTCCAGGCACTCACTGTACTTGCCCCGTCATGCCATTGATTGTATATTTTCCCCTTATATTCAACCTCCATTATTGCAACACTCCACACTTGCTTGGTTATGCCCCTGTCCCACTTAGGAAACCTGAACGGAAACCTCTGGAGACTTTGCACCCCACCCAAGGTTTCCGTGCGGTTCCCGGAGGTTCCCAGAGGTTTTTGTCAGTCTCCCTACCTGCTTCCACTAGCTGCAACCTCCGGCAACCACCTGCAACCTCCGGGAACCGCACAGAAACCTTGGGTGAGGCGCAAATTCTCCAGAGGTTTCCGTTCAGGTTTCCTAAGTGGGACAGGGGCATGAAACTCCATCTGCCATTCCTCCACACATGTACGTGACTGATCTATAACCCGCAGTATCCTTTGACAGCCTTCCTCATAGTCCACAAGTCCACCAAGCTTGGTGTCATCTATAAACTGACTAACTAGCCTATCTACATTTAGGTCATCTAAATGTATCAGAAACAGCAGAGCTCTCAGACAGATCCCTGCAAAACACCCCTGTTCACAGACCGCCAGCCTGCAGATTGGCTTTGGACTTTAGACTTTATAAATACAACGATGAAACAGGCCCTTTGGCCCAGCGAGTGAGTCCATGCCGACCATCGATTACAACGTACAGTAGCATTAGAGACAATGTACAATTTTACCAAAGCCAATTAACCTACAAAGAAGTGTTTGAAGAAGGGTTTTGGCCTGAAACGTTGCCTATTTCCTTCGCTCCATGGATGCTGCTGCACCCGCTGAGTTTTTCCAGCACTTTTGTCTATCCTACAAATCTGTAGGTCTTTGGAGTGTAGGTTAATTGGCTGTGGTAAGTTGTAAGTGTGTGTAATGTACAGGTGATCGCCTGTCAGCACAGCCTCGGTAGGCTGAAGGGCCTGTTTCCAGGGTGTGTCTCTAAAGTCCCCTAATAAAAATATAATCTTCGCTTATTTATATGTTGGATCTGGACATTACTGGAAAGGCCACACTAATTGACCATCTCTAATTAAAGTTGAGCATCTCGATGCAGTGGCGGACTGGCCAGGGTGTCAGCTTGCCCGATGGCAAGTGGGCCCCTGATGAAGTGGGCCCCCTATATCAAGTGGGCCCTTGATGAAGTGGGCCCCCTTTGTCTCCTGGCAACCAATATTTTTAGACACAGTCCGCCACTGTCTCCATGGTGAGTTACTGGTGGTATGCTGCTATTAGAAAGCAGGTTTGGGATTTTTGACTAAGTGAAAATGAAGCACAATTTCATAACTTCAAGTAGGAAAAAGTTTCAGAAATGTACCAGGTCTGAGTTGGTAAATAAATGTGGTTTCTGCAGATTCTTAACCATAAGAATACCACGTTTTATTTTTCACTTTCATGTTAAAATCATAAAGCAAAGAACAGAACAGGACATAAAGTGCTGGAGTATCGCAACTCTCCTGGGAAGATGACTGACCTGCTGAGTTACCCCAGGACTTTGTGTCCCTTTTTGTAAACCATCACCTGCAGCTCATTGTTTCCACAAAGAATATAATAATCTGCAGCTTATTTTGTTTCTACAAAGAATAGAACAACATAGGAATAGGCTATTCTGCACCCAATGACTGTGCCAAACACAATGCCTTTTAATTGATCTCCTCTGACTGCGTGCAAGATGCATATCCTTACATTGTATGCATATCTGTGTGCCAAAATTCGGTGCCAATTAAAAACAAAATCAAAACCAGTCAACAGAGAAAACAAAAGGACATAATTCAGAGTTGTGATGTTTTGCATGAGTCCTGGGCAAGAGGCAAAACTCCAAGTGTAGTTGGAGGTTCGCTGGTCGGCATTCTTTCAGTCAAAGCCATCCAGATAAAACAAAAAGCAATGCAGAGCTTACCGTCGTAATATTTCATGCAAATTTCAAAATACCAGAGTTTTTTAAAGCATTCCAGAGAACAAATATAAATGATGGAGAGAAACAACTTTCATGCTCTGCAGGGAATAATATTATATGGCATTTCTGTGGATGTCGTTAGTGGATCCTAAGGATTTATTCCTCATCTACCTATTATTCCTCTGCTGTAAAGTATTTCTTCTTTAAAACAACGCCTTGCCTGTCCTGCTCTGCAGCAAATTGATATTGCCAAGTGCTTGACTATGTCGAAAAACACTTAAAGATAACTTATTTTGGTTGACTCCAGGGGGAGTCACAGATGTGAAGGATAAATGGAAAAATATTTATCAGGGAAACAGAAACTAAAACTCCCACGAGAAAAGTCATCAGCTATAGGCAAAGTATGAATGCAGTTAGTGAATGTACGGTATGATTGTATTTCTTTGGGGAGTAGTTGTCACCAGCAGGTCAGAACCATGAGCAACGCTCAATATTTAATTTGAAGAGGTAAGTCGATCCATTTAATTCTAGGTGTAGGTGATGCATAACCAAGTTCCATGTAACCAGAATTATAGTCAAACATTTATGCAGACCTTTGCAACCAACTTCTCCTCATCAATTGAGTTACCTAATCAAGTTATTCCCTCTTGCCTCCACCTGACCCATATCCCTCTAAACCTTTCCTATCCATGTGTCTTACATGTTCCAAAATGTCTCTTCAATGTTGTAATTCTATCAGCCTTTATTACTTCCACTGCCAGATCTTTTTTAGATGTGTCAACCTCTGCGTAAAAAAACGTTGCTCCTTTTATTAAATATTTCTCTCTCACTTTAAATCTTTGTACTAAATGTTGTACCTTTACCCGTGGACTGCTTGATTGTATTCATGCATTGCCTTTTCTTTGACTGGATAGCATGCATGGAAAAGCTTCTCGCAGCACTTTGGTACACATGACAAACAAAATACTAAAATAAAATAAACTTGTTTTAGATCTCAGAAAAAGAGTATGCATATGTCTGCTACATTTGCATAATATCAGGACCAGAAACCATCAATGATATGTACTAAGTGGGGTAGATAGGGACTATTAGGATTTATATGGTTCTTCTTTTTCACAAGATATGGATGTGGCTTTCTCTGGAGATTTCTAACATTCTCTTTGATGTCATGTCACACACCCATCTCATCGTTTTTCTGGAGACTGTATCTACCTGTGTTGGTTTCCACGATGTACCACCAATACATTAGAAAGTGAGGAACATCACACGTGCTCAGTCTGCTGAATGTTATCATATTAAAGATGGTGGAAAACCTGTCCCCTTCCCCTCCTCCCACCCTATCCTTACATGTTCGAACGGTAACTTTTGACTGCTTTCTTACCAAGCTAGAGGAGTCAAAGGTTATTCTATTTTTGTTTATTAAAAATGCATCTGAGTGTGTGTCAGTGTTTTGTCCTCATGCTCTACCTTTTCCAGCTTAGATCATTCGCTGGGATCACAGTGAAGAGAATTGAATATAAAAGTTCTTTCCTACACACCGTAACATTAAAGATGCAGACCGATAGGAATATAACAAACCTTTACCGTAATGCCAGAAGAACAATTTGGCAATATTGGAATAACTCTGCAACTCTAAAAGCACAGCTGCAATCAATGTATCTGTACACTATAAATGGATCAATTGTAATCATGTATTGTCTTTCCGCTGACTGGTTAGCACGCAACAAAAGCTTTTCACTGTACCTCGGTACATGTGACAATAAACCAAACTAAGCTTGGAAGTAACCCTAACCCTAATGGATGACAAAGTTTGTGGCTCCAAAACCTGCTCACCCTGGAGGGCTTCAGTTAAACGGGGAGAGTGGCTAGGCTGGAGTGAAGGAGGCTAAGGGGAGACCTTTCAGAGCTCGGCACATGTGCCAATAAACTAAACTAAACTAATCATGAGGGGCATAGATAATGTGGTTGGTCACCAATTTTCCACCTGGGTAGGGAAGTTTAAAATTAAAGGGCATAGGTTTAAAGTGAGAGAAAAAAGATTTAAAGGGCAGCTAAAGGGCACATTTTTCACACAGATCACACGATCATGTGATAGGAGCAGAATTAGGCCATTCTGCCCATAAAGACTACTCCGCCATTCAATCATGGCTGGTCTATCTCTCCTTCCTAACCCCATTTTCCTGCCTTCTCCCCATAACTTCTGTCACCTGTACTAATTAAGAATCTAATCAGATGGTAAGGGGACCAGGAATTAGACAGAATGACATTGCAATGACAGAAAGACATTTGGACAGGTTCATGGATAGGAACGGTTTGGAGGAATATAGATCACATGCAAGGAAACAGGACTGACTCAAATAAGCACCTTGGCTTGCATGGACGAGTTGGACTGAAGAGCCAGTTTCCCTGCATTATAAATCTATGACTATGATTTTACAGATATGGAAAAGAGCTGGATGGAGATGGCTATCCAATCTTCCTTTGTAAAATCATCCAGTTTACGCAAAATAATCAGCCATAGTAAATCTCAACGTACAATGGCAATTTCCTTTCTGATTCTCTCTGATTCTAGCTGCACCATGCATTTATCGCTTGGTTTAGTTTACTTTATTATTGTCGTGTACAGATATATAGCACAAATATTGTTCTGTGTGCTATTCAGTCAAACTATACCATACCATCATAGGCAGCCAAATTAGATCCTCTCTGGGAAAACACACAAAGAGTCATCACATTCCAGTGCTATCTTGCAACTTTCAAGTCTCAAGACTCAAAAAAAGTCTGATCTTGGATAAGGAGACGTACAATTTATAGTTGTGCATTTTTTCTTCTCCCCTCACAAAAAAACCCACATGGGGGGGGTGGGGGGTCGAGAACAAAGGGGGACCTGGTTGCGGATGTGGTGGGAAGAAGGGATGAGTACCTTTTGTAATTTTGTCAGCACCTTCGTAGCGACTCTTTTGTGCATTTTGTACGCAAAAACAAAGATTTTCACTGTCTAGGTACAAGTGACAATAAGGTATCGCCATCCTAGTGATCCTATCATCAAGCCCAGTGAAAGAATGGGTCGACTGCGCTTGTATTCACTGGAATTTAGAAGGATGAGAGGATATCCAATAGAAACATATAAAATTCTTAAGGGATTGGACAGGCTAGATGCAGGAAAAAAATTCACGTTGTTGGGGGAGTCCAGAACCAGGAGTCACAGTTTAAGAATCAGGGGTAGGCCATTTAGGACTGAGATGAGGAAATACTTTTTCACCCAGTGAGTTTTGAATCTGTGGAATTCTCTGCCACGGAAGGCAGTGGAGGCCAATTCAATGGATGTTTTCAAGAGAGAGATGGATATAGCTCTTAGGGCTAATGGAATCAATGGATATGGGGAGAAAGCAGGAACGGAGTACTGATTCTGAATGATCGCCCATGATCATATTGCAGGGTGGTGCTGGCTCAAAGGGCTAAATGGCCTACTCCTGCACCTATTTTCAATGTTTCTATGTATCTATTTGCATCAAATTGCATTGGCCACTTGCAAATGCCGTAGCTGCTGGGCTGCTCCCTCAGACTTGGCCTCACTATAAACAGGTACGTAAGATCTGTGAATTTGATCCATTTGCAAGGTTGAAATTCCCTCCCACCCTCTGAGAAAATCTCTCACACCTCTGGTGCCAACATAAACCTGCTGAGATCAAACTCTACCCTAAAGGATGAAATCATGGGCGATCATCCATGACCTGTCATCGTTCTGCCCAAGATGTAGCTAAACCTTTTGATTCTGATTGGCAAGGAGATATTGAAGCAAGTCAAGTCAAGTCAAGTCAAGTTTATTTGTCACATACACATACGAGATGTGCAGTGAAATGAAAGTGGCAATGCTCGCGGACTTTTGTGCAAAAGACAAACAACCAAACAAACTATAAACACAATCATAACACATATTATTTTACATAATAAATAATGGAAGGAAAAACGTTCAGTAGAGTTAGTCCCTGGTGAGATAGGCGTTTACAGTCCGAATGGCCTCTGGGAAGAAACTCCTTCTCAACCTCTCCGTTCTCACCGCATGGCAACGGAGGCGTTTGCCTGACCGTAGCAGCTGGAACAGTCTGTTGCAGGGGTGGAAGGGGTCTCTCATGATATTGTTGGCTCTGGAGTTGCACCTCCTGATGTATAGTTCCTGCAGGGGGGCAAGTGAAGTTCCCATAGTGCGCTCGGCCGAACGCACTACTCTCTGCAGAGCCTTCTTGTCCTTGGCAGAGCAATTCCCAAACCAGATGGTAATGTTCCCGGACAAGATGCTTTCCACCGCCGCTGCGTAGAAGCACTGGAGGATCCTCGGAGACACTCTGAATTTCCTCAATTGCCTGAGGTGGTAAAGGCGCTGCCTTGCCTTACTCACAAGTGCTGAGGCGTGTGATGCCAATGTCATATCCTCTGAGATGTGGACTCCCAGATATTTAAAACAGTTCACCCTATCCACAGGATCCCCATTTATCCTCAATGGAGTGTACGTCCTCGGATGATGTGCCCTCCTAAAGTCCATGATCAGCTCCTTCGTTTTTTTGATGTTCAAGAGGAGGCTGTTATCCTGGCACCAGAGTGCTAGACCAGCCACCTCCTCCCGGTAGGCCTTCTCGTCGTTGTCTGAGATCAGACATTATGTATATTATGACTATAAAGCTGTTAGTAGTTGACCGTAAAACAATAGTTTGTGGCTGAACACACTACTGGGGTTTGCTTTTGAGTAGCCAGATGGAGTATAACCATTGATTTCAAGGCAGAAGGCAGGAGAATGGGGTTAAAAGGGAGAGATAGATCAGCCATGATTGAATGGTGGAGTAGACTTGATGGGCCGAATGGCCTAATTCTGTTCCTATCACTTATGGGCCTGTCCCACTTAGGCGGTTTTTCAGGTTGAAAAACCGGCAACTGGAACGGTGACTGTCAGAGTGGCACACACACACACACACACACACACACACACACACACACACACACACACACACACACACACACACACACACACACACACACACACACACACACACACACACACACACACACACACACACACACACACACACACACACACACACACACACACACACACACACACACACACACACACACACACACACACACACACACACACACACACACACACACACTTCACCAGCCCTTTTATGTAGGAGGGGGACAGGGCAAGCTGGAGGAGCGCTGTCTGAGTGAAATTCACACGGTGCAAAGCCAAGGTGAAACAGACACACACAGACATGAACAGGAAGGTTGGTGCTGTAATTAAGCCGGCTAGAGCACAGTGTACGATAACTCCTTTAAAAAGGGGGGGAGGGGGGGGGGGGAGGGAGAAGGAGGGAGAAGGAGGGAGAAGGAGGGAGAAGGAGTGGAGAAGGAGTGGAGACAACTTTTAAGAAGCCAAAGATACATTTAACGTTACCGGTCGGTTATCCTTGGTTCTGAAAACTACTGCTTACGGTTTTTTTTCCCCATTGAGCCAATGAAATTCACCGGTCAGCACCGGCTACAATCTACGAGAACCTACGACAACCTTCGACCTCCTGGCAACCCACTAGGACTTCCTGGTGACCCACCTACGGCACGTGAATTCTCGCTATTCTCCATGGCGGGTTCATTCTGGTCGCCGCTAATTTTTCAACATGTTGAAAAATTTGTGGCCACCATAATGAGGCCGTGACTAGTTCCCAGAATGCGGGAACTCCTCACGACCATGAAGACGGCTCCCCGGCAAACACCCGCGAACATGTGACGACCATATGGTGCCCGCAAAGTCTCCTGCATTTGCCTATAAAGTCGCCTAAGTGGGACAGGCCCATTAGGATCTTATGATCTTAGTGCTTGGAATTCTGCTACAGGCAAGAATTTCATTGTGCTGGTATCTCCTCCTAGGATCAAGGGAAATGGGCCAAAAGTAGGAACGGGATACTGATTTTGGATGATCTGCCATGATCATTTTGAATGGCGGTGCTGGCTCGATGGTCCGAATGGGCTACTCCTGCACCTATTTTCTATGTTTCTATGTTGGTGTATGCCAATAAAGCTGACTTTACTTGAAATCAACACTGTGTCTTCCGGGTCTATGGGCTTGTCTTGCAGTTAGACAACCCATTGTCTATATAAAGAAGCTCATAAACCTTCCTGCAGAAATTTTCTGTGCTGCCTGAGCCAACTTCATAACTCTATGTAATTCTAATGCACAGTGCATTGAAGTCAATGGTTACACTCCATCCACAATTCAGAAGCACACTAAGTGGTGCGTTTAACTACAAACGACCTACTGAGATGATTGTGGGTGTAGAAATAGTAAAAACTGGCTTTAGTATCTGGCCTCGCCCATAAAGAGCATCTGCTCCCGTCGAAAACCATTATTTATAGTCAGAAGGAGGAGGGTATGTGAAGAGCTCAATAATACATTATCCTTTATTGCTTACTCTTGAAATAAGGAATGTATGCGTGTAACACAAAAATATATAATGTGCCATATAGATTGTTAATAGATAGCCACCACACAATTAATGCAGCTGGTTTATCTAAGCAAGATAATGTGTGTAATGATCTTGTGAATTAAATATTGAATGCAATTTCTAGACAGTGGAATTTTTTTTTTTTGCTAATGATATTTTATAAATGATTCTGCAATTATAAAGGTTATTATTGCTTTTGAAGGAAAAGAAAATTAAATGCAATGTAACAAGGTCACCGCTGCTTCTGTTATTGCATTTGTTAATATTAATAATGAACAATTTAATGAGCATTTGTAAAATCGGAGCCTTCATAAAATGTGGATCTCAAGGTTAAACTTGAGTCAGTCGTGTGAAGAAGTTCAATTTGTGCCCTCCTCTCCTGTTTCTTTTTCCGGTGTTGCTCAATTTGTACCGTCTGTTTAAAACTACCTCTGATCATCTCTTTTAAAAAACAAAAGGGGCAGTTTTGGAGCTGTGGTCAACTTTCAACTCTTGTTGAAAGTTGTTCATTTAAGCTGGAAATCACACCAGCAATCCATTCCCTCTATGTGCCACACCTGCTGCCAACGTGAATAGGCATTACAATGTATATTATTTAATGAACTGATCACAAACTTGAAAAAGCCAGGACTTAATAATGACTATTGAATCAGAGCACTCGAGCAATATTGACAAAACAGAATGAATCAGCTCTCCAGTTTTTACATTACTTGTCTAATTCCATTGCCTAGTCTGTTCAGACACATCGGAAAGCTTGTATCTTATCCAGCACCACATCTCACACATCTATCTTGCCTTTCTTACCAGCCTCATCTTTGTTACTTTTCCAGTCCTGTGATTAATTCTAAATTCCATCAAACTAAATTAAGCTTCCCACCTTTCTTCACCTAAGGAAAAAGAGGTGAAATCGAAAATATTTTACGGGCAAAGGTTTAGGCTTGAGTGTCACATGTACCAAGGTACAGTGTAACATTTTGTTTTGCATCCTATTTAATCAGATCAGATAATACTATAGATTAATAGAATCAAGTCAAACTCAAGTACAATAGGTAGAGCAAAGAGGAAGATACAGATGACAGAATAAAGTTCTTATCATTATAGTGCATCAGTTCCACAGACAGAGTCCAATGTCTGCAATGGAGAATTGTTCACGACCATAGCTTATGGAAGAAAATCTAACAGTACCCTAGTTGGATAAGATAATTACAATGCTAGTTTCAAGTTTGGTCATTAAATATTAATAATTTCAAAAGATGTGATTCTGTAAAATGTTTTTTTTAAAAGGCATTGGGTTATTAGCTAAATTGCTTTTTCATGTTTCCAAAAATTCTGTCAAGCCTGCAGTGAATATTGAAAGTTTGTGGACAACTTCCACATTCCCAACATTCAGTAGCAAGCTGAAATTATAAAAAAACGTTAAAAATATTTAAAACTAAAGGTGAAAGGGGAAAGATTTAATAGAATTCTGAGGGGTAATCATAGTCACAATCGTAATTTATTAGCCAAGTATGTTTTGCAACGTACGAGGAATTTGGTTTGCCATAGGGTCATACCAAAAGGGAAACAAGACACACAACTACATAAAAAATTAACATAAACATCCACCACAGTGGCTCCTCCACATTCCCCACTGTGATGGAAGGCAATAAAGTCTTATCTTCTTTCCTCCTTTTCTCCTGCAGTCGGGACGATTAACGCTCCCGCAGCCAGCGATCAAAGCTCCTGCGTCGGGGTGGTTGAAGCTCCCGTGGCTTGGACCTCCCGGAGTCGGTCTCCCACCAGGGACTGCGAACTCCACATTGTTAGTCCGCGAACTCCCGTGGTTCCAGCGCTGAGGTCGATTCCTGGTAAAGGGATCGCGAGCTTGCAATGCAACGTTCGCAGGCTGCCACGGTTGGAGCTCCGAGGTCCCAGCAAGAGGCCGCCAGCTCCACGATGTTAGGCCGCAGTGCGGACGGAGATACGATACGGAAAAAGTAGCATCTCCATCAAGGAAAGAGATTAATAAAGTTTGCCACACCACACCCCACCCCCCACATAATCCAAAACGAAATTATACATTTTACAACAAACTAAAAACACAAAGAATGAAAAAGACGACAGACCGCTGGCGAGGCAGCCATTGTACGGCGCCCCCCTGGTGGTATGGTGTATACAAAGGGTGGTGGGTGTATGGAACGAGCTGCCAGAGGAGGTAGTTGAGGCAGAAACTAACGCAACGTTTAAGAAACAATTAGACGGGTACATGGATAGGACAGGTTTGGAGGGATACTGGCCAAATGCAGGCAGATGGAACTAGTGTAAATAGGACATGTTTAAGCATATGGGGTAGGCCATTTAGAATGGAGATGAGGAAAAACGTTTTCACCCAGAGAGTTGTGAATGTGAAATTCTCTGCCTCAGAAGGCAGTGGAGGCCAATTCTCTGGATGCTTCCAAGAGAGAGTTAGATAGAGCACTTAAAGGTAGCGGAGTCAGGGGATATGATGAGAAGAGGTACTGATTGTGGATGATCAGCCATGATCACATTAAATGGTGGTGATGGCTCTAGGGGCCGAATGGCCTACTCCTGCACCTATTGTCTATTGTCTATTGAATCTAATGGGCCATTCAACCTTTCAGGTGGCAAACAATGACCATCATTCTCTCCCTAACTGAGACATCTCTCTTATCCACCACCACCTCCTTCAATCTCAGAAGCGCATCTTCAACCTATATCTTTCTTTTAATAATTTTCATATGGGCGGCAAGGTGGTGCAGCGGTAGAGTTGCTGCCTTACAGCGCTTGCAACACCAGAGACCTGGTTTCGATCCTGACTACGGGTGCTGTAAGTACGGAGTTTTTATGTTCTCCCTGTGACCTCATGGGTTTTCTCTGAGATCTTTGGTTACCTCCCACACTCCGAAGACATACAGGTTTGTAGGTTAATTGGCTTGGTATAAGTGTAAATTGTCCCATGTGTGTAGAGTAGTGTTAACATGCAGAGATCGCTGGTCGGTGTGGACTCGGTGGGCCGAAGGGCCTGTTTCCACACTGTATCTCTAAGCTAAACTACTTCATGGTGGAGCACATGAGGGTAAGATTAGTCAGAATAGGAAGTATGCACAAGCTAATCTATGAGCCATGATGCCTTAGTCTCATAATACTGCTCTCACTTTAAGATGATGGGTCCTTGATAAATATATCCATTGGCCCATCTGAGAAAGTTCACCTAACTCGCTTTTCTTTGTGTTAAAGAATGTTGAGGTTATCGATGCTTATGCAACACTGCATGAAAGGAAAATAATCAAACACAAGTCAAACACAAAGTGCTAAAGTAACTCAATGGATCAGGGAACAAATGTGGAAGAAATGGATAGCAGACGTTTCGGGTCAGGACTCTTCTTCAGACTGAAACATAGTTCCTTATTAACAATAGACGCATAGAATGGGTTGACAGGATGCCATAGGCCTATCAAGTATATATCATATCTAAATAATTGTTGAGTGGTGTGGGCTGAATCACCTGCAGCTCAACACCGACAAGACTAAGGAGTTGGTGGTGGACATTAGGAGGAGATGGTTATTTGGTTATATGACACCTCTGTCCCTGTCTCCATCAATGGTGTGGATGTGCAGTTTACCAGGGAGTACAAATACCTTAAAGTGTACCTGGGTGCAAACTGGATTGGTCCAGGAACGCTGAGGCCCTGAAGGGACAGAGCCGGCTGTACTTTTTTAAGGCTCCGCTGCTTCAACGTCTGCAGCAAGATGCTGCAGATGTTCAACCAAACAGTGGCAGTCAGTGCATCTTCTTCGCTGCCGTGTGCTGGGGCAGCAGGGTGAAGGATGCGGACACCAATATGATCAACAGACTCATCAGGAAAGCAACCTTCCACCATCACGCTATGCTTCCTTCCATGGAGCAAATTTGCTATCCATTCAGCTTTATCTCCTTGGAACCCATGCGATCTAACCTTCCAGAGTAGTGGAACCCTGTCGCATGCCTTACTGAAGTCCATGTTCACAACATCTACAGCTCTTCCCTCACCAACCTTTTTGGTGACGTCTTATCAACTACCGGTGTTAAGCTCACCGGCCTATAGTTCCCAGCATTTTCCCTGCAGCCCTTCTTGAAAAGATGTACAACATTTGCCACCCTCCTGTATACTGGCACTTCTCCTGTATTTAAGGACGACTCGTAAATTTCAACCAGGGCTCTTGCAATTTCCTCTCTAGTTTCCCGCAATGTCCTCCGATATATCTCATCAGGCCCTGGAGATTTGTCCACCTTCAAACACAACAGTACCTTCAGTACTTCTTCGACGGTGACCCTGACTGCTCTCAAGCCACTTCCAGTGACTGCTCCAATTTCCTCCGTCCTATTATCTTTCTCCTCGGTAAATACAGAGGAGAAATACTCATTTAGGACCGTGCCCATCTCCTATGGTTCCACACAGAGGTGACCGCTTTGATTCCTGAGAGGTCCCACTCTCTTTCTAGTTACATAGAAACATAGAAACATAGAAATTAGGTGCAGGAGTAGGCCATTCGGCCCTTCGAGCCTGCACCGCCATTCAATATGATCATGGCTGATCATCCAACTCAGTATCCCGTACCTGCCTTCTCTCCATACCCTCTGATCCCCTTAGCCACAAGGGCCACATCTAACTCCCTCTTAAATATAGCCAATGAACTGGCCTCGACTGCCCTCTGTGGCAGAGAGTTCCAGAGATTCACCACTCTGTGTGAAAAAAGTTCTTCTCATCTCGGTTTTAAAGGATTTCCCCCTTATCCTTAAGCTGTGACCGCTTCTCCTGGACTTCCCCAACATCGGGAGCAATCTTCCTGCATCTAGCCTGTCCAACCCCTTAAGAATTTTGTAAGTTTCTATAAGATCCCCTCTCAATCTCCTAAATTCTAGAGAGTGTAAACCAAGTCTATCCAGTCTTTCTTCATAAGACAGTCCTGACATCCCAGGAATCAGTCTGGTGAACCTTCTCTGCACTCCCTCTATGGCAATAATGTCCTTCCTCAGATTTGGAGACCAAAACTGTACGCAATACTCCAGGTGTGGTCTCACCAAGACCCTGTACAACTGCAGTAGAACCTCCCTGCTCCTATACACAAATCCTTTTGCTATGAAAGCTAACATACCATTCGCTTTCTTCACTGCCTGCTGCACCTGCATGCCCACTTTCAATGACTGGTGTACCATGACACCCAGGTCTCGCTGCATCTCCCCTTTTCCTAGTCGGCCACCATTTAGATAATAGTCTGCTTTCCTGTTTTTGGCACCAAAATGGATAACCTCACATTTATCCACATTATACTGCATCTGCCAAACATTTGCCCACTCACCCAGCCTATCCAAGTCACCTTGCAGTCTCCTAGCATCCTCCTCACAGCTAACACTGCCCCCCCAGCTTAGTGTCATCCGCAAACTTGGAGATATTGCCTTCAATTCCCTCATCCAGATCATTAATATATATTGTAAATAGCTGGGGTCCCAGCACTGAGCCTTGCGGTACCCCACTAGTCACTGCCTGCCATTGTGAAAAGGACCCGTTTACTCCTACTCTTTGCTTCCTGTTTGCCAGCCAGTTCTCTATCCACATCAATACTGAACCCCCAATGCCATGTGCTTTAAGTTTGTATACTAATCTCTTATGTGGGACCTTGTCGAAAGCCTTCTGGAAGTCCAGATACACCACATCCATTGGTTCTCCCCTATCCACGCTACTAGTTACATCCTCGAAAAATTCTATAAGATTCGTCAGACATGATTTACCTTTTGTAGATCCATGCTGACTTTGTCCAATGATTTCACCACTTTCCAAATGTGCTGCTATCCCATCTTTAATAACTGACTCTAGTAGTTTCCCCACTACCGATGTTAGACTAACTGGTCTGTAATTCCCTGTTTTCTCTCTCCCTCCCTTCTTAAAAAGTGGGGTTATGTTTGCTACCCGCCAATCCTCAGGAACTACTCCAGAATCTAAAGAGTTTTGAAAGATTATTACTAATGCATCCACTATTTCTGGAGCTACTTCCTTAAGTACTCTGGGATGCAGCCTATCTGGCCCTGGGGATTTATCGGCCTTTAATCCATTCAATTTACCCAACACCACTTCCCGGCTAACCTGGATTTCACTCAATTCCTCCAACTCCTTTGACCCGCGGTCCCCTGCTATTTCCGGCAGATTATTTATGTCTTCCTTAGTGAAGACGGAACCAAAGTAGTTATTCAATTGGTCCGCCCTATCCTTGTTCCCCATGATCAACTCATCTGTTTCTGACTGCAAGGGACCTACATTTGTTTTAACTAATCTCTTTCTTTTCACATATCTATAAAAACTTTTGCAGTCAGTTTTTATGTTCCCTGCCAGTTTTCTTTCATAATCTATTTTTCCTTTCCTAATTAAGCCCTTTGTCCTCCTCTGCTGGTCTCTGAATTTCTCCCAGTCTTGCTGCTTTTTCTGGCTAATTTGTACGCATCATCCTTCGCTTTGATACTATCCCTGATTTCCCTTGTTATCCACGGATGCACTACCTTCCCTGATTTATTCTTTTGCCAAACTGGGATGAACAATTTTTGTAGTTCATCCATGCAGTCTTTAAATGTCTTCTATTGCATATCCACCGTCAACCCTTTTAGAATTAATTGCCAGTCAATCTTGGCCAATTCACGTCTCATACCCTCAAAGTTACCTTTCTTTAAGTTCAGAACCATTGTTTCTGAATTAACAATGTCACTCTCCATCCTAATGAAGAACTCAACCATATTATGGTCACTCTTGCCCAAGGGGGCACGTATAACAAGACTGCTAACTAACCCTTCCTCATTACTCAATACCCAGTCTAAAATAGCCTGCTCTCTCGTTGGTTCCTCTACATGTTGATTTAGATAACTATCCCACATACATTCCAAAAAATCCTCTTCCTCAGCACCCCTGCCAATTTGATTCACCCAATCTATATGTAGATTGAAGTCACCCATTATAACGGTTTTGCCTTTGTCGCACGCATTTCTAATTTCCTGTTTGATACCATCTCCAACTTCACTACTACTGTTAGGTGGCCTGTACACAACACCCACCAGCGTTTTCTGCCCCTTAGTGTTTCTTGTCCCCCTTTTCCCCCTTATGTATTTATAACATCTTTTGGGATTGTCCTTAATACTACCCGCCAGAGCTATCTGCTGGCCCCTTTTTGCCCTTTTGATTTCTTTTTTTAATATACTCCTTAGTTCCTGAAACTTCCCCAGGAATGCACTTGATCCCAGCTGCCTATACCTGTCTCATGCATCCTTATTGTTTTTGACTAATATCTCAATTTCCCTCGTCAGCGATGCTTCCTTACATTTGCCTGCTTTACCTTTCACTCTTATGGGGACGTACACAACGTTAGCTTTCTTCAACACATTTTTAAAAACATCCCACTTGGCTGATGTTCCGTTCCCCTCAAATAACCTGCTCCAGTTAACATGAGCGAGAACCTCTCTCATACCCTCAAAGTTGGCCTTACCCCAGTTGAGCATTTTAACACGTGGACCCTCTCCGTCCCTATCCAGAACTATCTTAAACCTAATTGAACTGTGGTCACTGGTCCCAAAAGGCTCCTCCACACCCTTCATTAACTCGCCCTTCCCAATTTCCCAATACTAGATCCAGCGTTGCCCTCTCACGTTTGAGGGCCTCCACATACTGTTTAAGAAAACTCTCCTGAACACTTTTGAGGAATTGCACCCCATCTGAACCCTTCACACTATGATTTTCCCAGTTTATATTGGGAAAGTTGAAATCCTCTACTACAACAACCTTATTTGACCTGCAGCTGTCTGCAATCTCCCGGCACACCTGTAGTACACCCTCAACAAGGTGATCATGCCTGTAATACACCCTCAACAAGATGATCATCCCTTTCTTGTTCCTCAGCTTCACTCATATAGCCTCACTAGACGAACCATCCGTAATGTCACCTCTGAACACAGCCGTGACATCCTCCTTAACCAACAATGCAACCCCACCCCCTCCTCTTTTTTCCTCACCCGTCTCTCCTGAAGCTCCTGTACACTGGAACATTGAACTGTCAGTCCTGCCCCTCCCTTAACCAGGTTTCAGTCATGGCAACAACGTCCCAGTCGCTCGTACCTATCCATGCCCTAAGCTCATCTGCCTTAAGGGGCTGTCCCACTTGGATGTCATTTACGCGACAGGCCGGTAGCGACTGATGCGCAACAGTCGCGCGCGCGTCATCATGCGTCCGCACAGCCGTCTGGAGCGCGTGCCGTCATTTGAATACCCAGTTTATAATATTTACCCAGTTTATGATATTTATGGTGATTTTCTACAATGTTCCAGTTTCTTGAGTGGTGCTAGCAATTGGAAGACTGTAGATGTAATGCCCCTATTCAAAAAAAGAGGTGAATGAAAAGTAGCAAGCTGCTGACCAAATTAAACTGTAGGAAGGAATTGCAGATGCTGGTTTAAATTGAAGATAGACACAAAATGCAGGAGTAACTCAGCGGGACAAGCAGCATCTCTGGAGAGAAGGAATGGATGATGTTTCGGGTCGAGACTCTTCTTCAGTCTGGAAAAGGGTCTCGACCCGAAACGTCACCCATAGCTTCTCTCCAGAGATGCTGCCTGTTCTGCTGAGTTACTCTAGCATTTTGTATCACTTATCTGGTTTGCTCCTCCATTTCTATGTATTGGTGTGTAACCTTTCAGGAATTTGTGTGCAAGGATTTCCAGCTCGTTCTGATAACAAACATTTGCCAAACCCTCAATTTCTCATTCCTCATGTTAATTGCCTGTTGCCAAAGATTGCCAACATTCCCATTGTTCTGAAAATGCTAAATAATTATCCACAATGTACTCTTAAATCGTGCGCGCTTATATCCATAACACGTAAATGGCGGGGCGACTGCGTATGGGCGGCGCGCGGCAGCGCATGGTTACGAACGGTGACGTAATCATGTGTCACCATCCACTACACATACAAGGTCAGGACGTCAACGTGCGACCACAGTACGTCTGCGTGCGTAAGCGATACACCACGCCAGTGGCGCGCAAAGATTTAGTGCAGCACGGAATCCTGGAGCGCCGTGCGATACCGCGCGCAACTCCACACTCCTCCACGCCTCTCCATGCGCCCCTCCTGTTTTGCTTCACAGAGGTACCAAGCACAAATTGAATTCCTTTCCCCTTTTTATCTGTGTCCTGTGAATATTATGTTCGATGTGGAGTTGGTCAGTAGCACTAAGTTCCTGGGGGTGCAGATCACGAACAGTCCGACCTGGTCACAAAACATCACATCATTAGTTAAGAGAGCGCAGCAGCGTTTGCACTTTCTGCGCCGGATGAGAAGAGCTCACCTCCCCCATCCCGTCCTCACCACTTTCTACAGGGGCACCATAGAGAGCATTTTGACCAGCTGCATCTCTGTCTGGTTTGGGGACTGTAAAGCCTCCGACTGGAAGTCCGTGCAGAGAGTGGTGAGGACGGCTGAAAAAAATCATCGGGACTTCTCTTCCTTCAATCCGGGACATTGCGTGCAAAAATTGCTTGTCTAAGGCCAGCAGTATTATAAAGGACCCCACACATCTCCATCATGGACTGTTCACTCTGCTGCCCTCGGGCAAAAGGTATCGTAGTATAAAGAACAGAACGGGCTGGTTCTGCAACAGCTTCTTCCCACGAGCCATCAGATTCTTGAATTCCATGTAATGTGCCGCCACTATTATCTATTTTATCTTTTTATCCATTTTATCTTTTTATCTATTTTATCCTTTTGTTATTTTATGTTGCACGGGGAGACAGATGCAACAACATTTCATTCAGACTTGCATCTATTGGTCTATTTCCGAATGACAATAAAGTATTTGATTGATTGGTTGTGTTGCTGAGCAACCTGTCCATCTCTGTGTGCTCTCTCTGCAATATGAGGTGTGTATCAAACTTTACATTAAAAATAATAATAAGTAAAAAAAAGGATCAGTTTGGATCTATTGTTTGATAACAGGCATTACATTTTATTAGATATTAAGCCCAGTAAGCATGTTGGGCTAGCCATCTAGCAAACCCAAGTTCACACTTCTCACCTTAAAGCTATACCATCCACACTTTGACATTTCCATCTGGGAAAAAAGGTTATGACTGTCTATCTATGCCCTTTATAATTTTATCAGGTCTCCCCGCAACCTCTGACACTCCAGAGAAAACAATTCAAGTTTGTCCAGCCTCTCCTCATAGCTAATATCATCTAATCCAGGTGGTATTCTGGTAAACCTCCTCACCGTGATAGATTTGTAAAAACAAAATCAAGGTTATTTTCAGCCATTTTTGTTGTGGGTATTCTTCCTGTTCCCGTACTTTTAACTATTCACCGTTTTCTTCTCTCAAACCCCCTGTATCAACAAACCGTATGGATTTGGTGTGTAGGAAGGAACTGCGGATGTTTACACCGAAGATGGGCACAAAGTGCTGGAGTAATTCAGCGGGTTAGGTAGCATCTCTGGAGAAATGGAATAGGTGGCATTTCAGGCCGAGACCCTTCTTAAGTCTTAAGTGTCAGTCGGAGAGATTTAATTATTCTTTAATTTAAAATGTTTCGTTTATTGTCGCTGGTACTAAGGTTTTTTGTTGGTTGTTATCCAGCCAGCGGAAAGACTATACGTTATTACAACCATGCTGTCAACAGTGTACAGATTTAGGCAAGGGGAGAAAAGTATTCCAGACATAGCCTCAACAAAGCACTGCACAGCTGCAACAGGACTTTCCTGAGTATTCTTCCAAATCGTTTGTTGTTTCTGTCCACCAATTTTCAATGTCTCACCTGGAAGGACAACAAATCTCTTCTGCAGCATTCTGAAGTCTCCCTGCATTTAAACAATATTCTGATTGGCTTTTTTTTTTTCGCAGTGGATAATTTTAACAAAAAAAGAAGAGTGCAGCACAGGAACAGGCCCTTCGGCCCATGCCAAACATGATGTCAATTATTCTCCTCCGCCTGTACATGATCCATATCACTGCATTCCCTGCATGTCTATGTGCTCATCTAAAAGCATTTCAAATGCTTCTAACGTGTCTGCTTCCAACATAATCCCAGGCAGTGCATTCTAGGCACCCACCTTTCTATGTAAAAACCTTTCTCGCTCATCTTCTTTAAACTTTCTCCCTCTCGCCTTAAAGCAATGGCTTCTAGTTTTGGCATTTCCACCTTTGACTGTCTACCCTATCTATGCCTCTCATAATTTTATCAGGTCTCCCCTCCACCTCTGGTGTTCCAGAGAGACTGATCCATGTTTTCTCAGGGGAAGCAATCCAAGCAATCCAGTTTATCCAAACTGTCCATATCGCCAATCCCCTCTAATCCCAGCAGCATTTTGGTAAACCTCTTCTGCACCCTCCCCAAAGCCTCTCCAGCCTTCTGTGAAGTGCAGGATGAAAAAAGAGCACCGGGGAAAAAAAACCCCACAAGGTCACAGGGAGAATGTACAAACTCCATCCAGACAGCATTCATACTCAGGATTAAACCAACTCTCCTGCTGTGCCCCCCTTCATATTAAAATTTGTTATTTGTACAACAACTTTTCAGTTTCTGCTTGAGGCATTTTATTAATCAGGGACTACGTAGTTTCTTTTAGAGATGCAGCGCGGAAACGGGCCCTTCGGCCGACCGAGACCGCACCGACCAGCAATCCATGCACATTAACACATACTAGGGATAATTTACACTTATCCCTCCCCCGTGGCCTAACAGCAGGATCGGCGCGGACTTTCCCGGAGACGCGCCCGGAGCTTCAGCGGCGGGCGCAGCGTGGACTCTCGGCGCGGAGCGGGTGAGACCTCGCTGGAGGGGAGCGCTCCGTTACACTGGCCCGCGGCAGCCGGCAGCCTGAAGCCGCGGTCTGCAGAACTCCAGCTGGTGCGGCGTCCACAGCCCGGGATCTCACGTTGGGGACCCGGGTGGAAGAAGAAGCTTCCACCGCCGGCCCGCGGCCGTCTTCTACCGCGGGTGCGGCATGGACTTACCATCACCCCTGGAGGGGAGCTTCGACCGCCGGCCCTGCAGACTGCGGTGCTTCCGGCTGCGGCACGGCAGGTACTTTAAAACTTTGACCGCCGGCCTGCGGCCTACACCAGCCTGAAGCCGCGGTCTCTGGTTGGGAAGAGCCGATCCTGGACTCACCTTGACTTTGACTTTGTCCCTTACCATCTGGACGCCCGCAGCAACGGCTGTGGAGGGTGGAGGTCCCGACCACGGGGGAAAATGGAGGAGGACTGGCCAAGCTCTGTGCCTTCCACCACAGTGATGAATGCTGTGGTGGATGTTTGTGTAAAATTTTTATTGTGGTTGTGTTCTTTATTACTGTACCACTGCTGGCAACCCAAATACCACCGACCTTGGTTGTGTGGCAATTAAATTATATCAAATCAAATTATACCAAGTATACAAACCCAAGCCAATTAACCTGCAAACCTGCACATCTTTTGAGTGTGGAGGAAACCGAAGATCTCGGAGAAAACCCACGTGGACACGGGGAGAACGCACAAACTCCATACAGACAGCACCTGTAGTCAGGATCGAACCTGCTTCTCTGGCGCTGTAAGCGCTCTAAGTCAGCAACTCTACTGCTGCCCCACCGTGCTGCCCATACTACCCAAGATTTCTTCACTTCATTTCAGATTCATATGACTGATAGAGAGAAGGTCAAGATTCGAGCTCCTTGTGGTGTTACTATGCTTGGTTGTTCTAATTTGTTATTCAGAGCAATTCACTTTGTAATTCGAGTCCATTATTCAACTTGATTTCTTTAGACTATATTTATTTTGCATTTCACTTGCTGACATCTCAACTGATAGAATATTCTGGTGAATCTAAAAACATTTAGGTATTTAGAAAATAGAGTAAATCTTGGCTCCTCTATTTTCTCATTCAACTGAATTATCAAGGTCATTACACGAGGAGCAGCAAGGACATGGACCTCACAAACCTCCTTTACAAATGTAACTAACGTGCCTGACTAATTTGACGGAGACATTTTTTAGGCATGCCAACTGTGAGAATCTTCAATCCCATTCACTTCAAGAAATCATGGTTTGAGGTATGTAAATGTTGAACAAAGGTTGAGTTTACCACAGAACAATAACTAAAACATACCACGAAAGGTCAGGCTACAATTCACTTGGTAATAAAAATACAATGGAAATACACTTGGATGGTGAATAAAACAATGAGATCCACCTCTTATCATCCACCACCATATCAACCTATGTATGAATTGGCATCACTAATATTATGTACGTAAACACTGTAATATAAATTTACATATAAAATTCTTAAAGGATTGGACGGGCTAGCAGCAGGGAAAATGCTCCCGATGTTGGGGGAGTCCTGAACCAGGGGTCATAGTTTAAGGCTAAGGGGTAGGCCATTTAGGACTGAGGCAAGGAAAAACTTTTTCACCCAGAGAGTTGCGAATCTGTGCAATTCTCTGCCGTAGAAGGCAGTGGAGGCCAATTCACTAGATGTTTTCACGAGAGAGTTAGATTTAGTTCTTAGGGCTAAAGAAATCAAGGGATAGGGGGGAGAAACAGGAACGGGTTACTGATTTAGGATGATCAGCCACGATCATATTAAATGGCGGTGCTGGCTCGAATGGTTGAATGGCCTACTCCTACACCTATTTTCTATGTTTCTATGGTTCTAATATCTCAGTTGCTTGGTGTCTGAGGTATTTAACATCAATATCCTGCAAACAGGCTGCCAGATCTTGGGTTTAACATCCCATCAGATGCCCAACACTTTAGTTAGTGCAACATTCCCTTGTCTGTTGAATATTATCATAGTCATATTGCACAAAAACAGGCCTTTCGGCCCAACTCATCTATGCCAACCAAGAAGCCCTATCTAAGCCAGTACCATTTGCCAGCATTTGGCCCATTTCCATCAAAACCTTTCTGATTCATGCACCTGTCTAAGTGTCCTATAAATGTTGTTATAGTACCTGTCTCAATTAGCTCTGGCGGGTCGTTCCATACACCCACCGCCCTGTGAGTGCAAAATTTGTCCCCAAGGTTCATATTAAATCTTCTCCTTCTCACCTTAAAGCTATATCCTCTTGTTTTATATTCCTCTTCCCTGGGTAACAGACTATGCATTCACCCTATCTATACCCCTTGTAATGTAATACACCTCTATAGGTTCAGCCTCCTGAGCTCCAGGAAATAAAGCCACAGCCTACCCAACCTCTCCCTATAGCTTAATCCTCCGTGTAGCAGAGTGATCAAAACTGAATAAAGCCCTCCAAGTGCGGCCTCACCAATGTGCTGTACAACTGTAACATAACATCCCACCTTCTATACCCTGACTGATAAAGGAAATGTACCAAAAGTCTTCTTGACCACCGTAACTGCATGTGATACTACTTTCAGGGAACTGCGTACCGGTAATCCTAGATCCCTCTACTCTACTACACCTCCCTACCAATCACTGTGAAGGTTCTGCCTTGATTTGACTTGCCGCCAAAATGCAACACCTCACACATGTCTGCATTCATCTCTATTAGCTAATTCCTCAGCCCATTTGCCCTGCTGATCAAGAGCCTGCTGTATTTTTTGATAATCTTCTTCTCTATCTACAATACCACCCACGTAGCTGCCATCTGCAAACCTATTTGCAAAAATATTTTGACAATTTGGAGCTGAAATACTAGTCCACAGAAGGGTAGGCTGCTAACTAAGCTAACGAAATGTACAGACTGGAAGGTTATGGACAATTAAATAACTAATGGGAGAAGGAGATTCCGCTGTCCATGATAACACATGGTTGCAGGTATTTTCAGCCAGAAATGCAGAGTGGATGAGCCATCATGGCCTCGCCTGAGCTCTCTATCACAGCAGCTTGCCCTTGGCAAATTAATTCACACAATAACTAAGCTCACTGAACAGAACATATTTCATAGGCCCTGGTAACATTCCAGCTATTGTGCTAAAGGCCACACTTCAGAACTAACTGCAAGTCTTTGCAAGCTGTCCTCTTTACGCCTATAATGCTATCATTTACCCAAAGAACTAGAAAGGTGTTGAGGATATATTTTGCCGTGAAAGACAGGACAAATCTAAATCAGCCACTAAATACCTCTATTCTATTGCTAATCATCAATGAAGTGCTGTCAATTGGCACTTGCTCACCAATAACTAACACTGATGCACAATTTAGTTTCCCTCAGGATTCTTTATTAAACAGACCAAGGATTTACCCTCCTGTCAACCCCATTAAACATTCACTTCTACCACTACCAGCACACAAAGTCTGCGACATTTATCACCTGTAAAATGTCTTCAACATCACCTCCCAAAACTGCAAAATACCGGAGCAAAGCAACACTACAACCAATAAATTCAGCTTTAATTCTTTTATTGGCACTGGTCAAATTCTAGAGGCTCCCATCCATCGTGGTGTCATGAAACCAATTTCACCTGTAAGAGTACAAAAGGTCAGCTCACTGCCCACTGTTTGAGAATAGAGAGGCCAAAGAACAAATAATTGCTATTACAAACGTCTGCTGCTATCAGCGATTGGTATAACTCTATTCCTATCACAGGGAAAAAGAATTGTAAATACCCAAACAACACTTCACAGAAACAACATAATGCAATTTTCACACTGAGCCATGTAGGGTATGACACCAAATGGTTCGTTACAAGAGGTACGTTTTAGGTATGTATGAAGTAAAGAGAAAACTGATCACGAGGCAGAGAGCTTCAGAAATTGCAGGATTTGGAAGAGCAAATAGTGGAGCTATAAGGTTTAGATATAAGCAAGTGGCAGAATTGCAGAAGTTGAGAAATGTCAGAACACGGTGAAGTTGCTGAAGGTCACAGGGATTGGGAGGGAAGCGATCATAGATTGAATCCAAAGTAGGGATGATTAGTTGTTGCACCAGCAGCTGGCTTGAATCCGTGAGTACTGGGTAATTGGTGAAAGGGATTTGTCACTTGTTGGGAAGTCAGCAGTAGAACTGAGAAAGGTTTTGGAGTGTACCAGTGTGTGAGGCAGTCTGATATCATAATATTAGAAAAGATGCTCAAATGTAGAAAATGCTTAAAAGAGGTTTCATATTGAAATGCCCTCATAAAGGTCATCAGTATCCTAACACATACAGTTATACTGCATGGAAACAGGTCCTTTGGCCCAACACATCCATGCTAACTAAGATTCCCCATCTAAGCTAATTCCATTTGCCTGCATTTAGTCTATATGCCTCTAAACCTTTCCTATTGGAGAACATGAAAAATAGTTAATTGTGTGAAATACAAGAAAATACATGTGGTTCCATGATTGAAAAGGAAGAAAAGGGGTTTGACATTAAAAAAAAGAGGGGAAAATTAGAAGGGAATTTGTGTATAAGGCCAGAAATAGTCCACAAAATTAGAACTGAACATAGGCATCAGTTACCATAGTGCACTCAAGGGGCAAGAGAAACAGGGATGATGGATCTCTCTGTGATTGCTGCCAGGACTGCTCTGCATGATCCATTGAGCCCTTCTCAGGTGGAGCATTGAGCCTTTGACAAGGGCATCATCTGGCACTCAGAGAGGGGAATATGGCAAGATGTGATGGGTGGCCCCCAATGGCTGATAGATAGTCCTGGGACTTGAATATGCAGCCAGCTGATTGAGAGGCTACAGACTGCTCTACCTGCTTTCCTGCCCACCGCCCTCCCAAATCTCTATCCTGTGGCCCCTCATCCCTCAGCAATTCCCCTGGTTATGTCTGTCTATGAAACTGATAGTAAAAAGGAGCCACCGCCAATGTCGACTTTAACCTTCAAACTAGGAGCAGAGTACAAATCATAGTGATTCCTGGTAAAAGAATGCCCAGTGTGATACCAGCTGCAAGGCAGACATAAGCAGCAGAGGGCTGGTCAAAATTAACTCCTAGTTTCAAAAATGGTTGCTTGATATTGAAACTATATTTTCATTCGCTGCTGAGATGTGTCTGAGGGCCAAATAAAATACAGAAAACCGACTCCAGAAACATGCAGGAAGCATGAAGTCAACGCCTGTCTGCATTCGGCCTGCTGTTTAGATCTGATGGAAATGAATAGAGGATGCTAGCAAGGTCAGGTTGTGTGCTGGGGAGCGGGTGAGGGGGAGGAGGAATAGAGGGGGGAGCCGGATGGTGGTGATAGTTACTGAATACAGATCTGCCAGGTCTAATAAATGATGCCCTTTAGTTTTTGAGGTGCTCCGTCTGCTAGCACCAGCCAAGGAGAAAATAGAAAGACACTCATGCATGAATGCAAGTCTGGCTACACGGGAGTACAATGATATATTTACATCAGCAATGCTTTGCAGGAAGACGACAGGTTTAAGTTCGCAAGTCAGTGGAAATCCTAGTCATTCCATTGTTTTCTTCTGCTCTGTTGCAGCAGAGTGGTAATTTAACGTAACTGATGTTAATTAATAAAACATGGAAGGGGTTTCATTACAGCAATGTTCAGACCTAATGATCCAAAACTTTCCAGGTATTAACAGCGCTCAGAAAATGATTAATTCAAGTCACACTCTTCAGCAGCAATTCAAGGTTCGTCCCACCAGAACGCTGCTTTAGAAGCGCCACACTCTTGAATATCGCTCAAGGATGTGATACGAGACAATAGCCACAATGAACGTGGTAACCATAACTTAGTCAGAGTCCTTATTGCTCAGATATTAGGGATTGCGGTAACACGGTGGCTAAGTAACTGGCCTTGGATCCAGCGGTCTGGATTATTAACCACGGCGGCATGAGTTTGAATCCCATTGGGAATTTAAAATTTAAACAATGAATTAATCTGAAGAATGAAACTCCTCTGTGATCATGATCTTAAAATTGCTGAATGACTGTAAGAAACTCATCTGGATTATCCTCTGTGTGGCCTCACCTGCACTTGGTTCTGGATTTCTAACTCCTGTTATAGTCACTGCGTACAAAGAAGGGCAGTAAACGCTGAGCAGTGTTTTCCAGACCCCGTGAATGAATACATTCCCCTTGCTTGTCCTTAAATTCTTTAAGGATCGTTAACATCTGGAAGGAAATTTGTCAAAAACGGAGAAGAGATAGAACTCCCGCAGTTCTGATTTTGTGCGGGTGATTCAGGTTTCTCTGTTGCATTATTGAAATATGTGAAAAGCACATACAGTATTTCTTTACTGATCTCCGATGGATTATCCTGGCACTGATGAAATGCATCCCATGACCGAGAGCTCCGGGGGGAATTTACATTGAATTGTGTTTTTCACGCTGTGGCAGGTTTGTTTCACTGGATGTAAATTCCAGCTATCCACAGCAATGAAATTGTTATTAAAGGAATCCTGACTGTGGGCCTTGCCATTCCTTAATTCCTAGCTTCTAAAGTTATATTTATTTATTAATACATATATTTGCTTTTGATATCTTGACTAAGTGGCTGAGAAATTCAGTGTTCAAATGTTCAGACCTACTAAGCTGCTGAACAACCGTGCTGTAAAAGCAATGAAAAGAGAGGTTAATTGAAAATAGTGCTATTAATCTCTGTGATCGAACCATGGGTAGCATTCAAAACAGGGTATTGTGTAAATTCAAGCCTTTCTTTCTTCACTAAAATAACCCAAGCGCGTCACAAAAGTGTTATCAACCAATATTTGACATTGAGCCACAAAGGAGATTAAAAGTGTGGTGGGGCTAGATTTTAAGTAGCGCCTTTAAAGGAGGAAATAATCACAGCAAGATTGCAGGACAAATGGAGGATTGCTCACTCACTGTGTCTGTGAGAGCAATCCAGCTCAACCAAATCCCCTGCCCTTTCCCCACAGCTCTGAATTTCATTTCCCTTTGATTGTCTATCCAGTTCCCTCTTGAACTGCGAAATTGAATCAGCAGTGCTTTCCATATCCTAAACTTTGCTGCATTACATTGTTTATCTCAATGTAATTTGCACTTGTTTATAAGCAAAGGAACAGCACACCATGTTTATGCTGATTGTTGTGCCACTGTGTGAATCCCATTTGCCCACGTTATGGTTGATACACTTCTGGGCCTTGGCTGTTCGAGGGTCTATCTATAGACAATAGACAATAGGTACAGGAGTAGGCCATTCGGCCCTTCGAGCCAGCACCACCATTCACTATGATCATGGCTGATCATCCACAATCAGTATTCTGTTCCTTCCTTCTTCCCTTGACTCTGCTATCTTTAAGAGCTCTATCTAACTCTCTCTTTGAAGCATCCAGAGAATCAGCCTTCACTGCCTTCCGAGGCAGAGAATTCCACAGATTCACAACACTCTTGGTGAAAAGGTTTTTCCTCATCTCTATTCTAAATGGCCTACCCCTTATTCTTAAACTGTGGCCCCAGGTTCTGCACTCCCCCAACATCGTGAACATGTTTCCTGCCTCTAGCTTGTCCAATCCCTTAATAATCTTATATGTTTCAATAAGATACCTCTCATCCTTCTAAATTCCAGTGTAAACAAGCCCAGTCACTCCATTCTTTCAACATATGACAGCCCAGCCATCCCGGGAATTAACCTTGATAACCTACGCTGCACTCCCTCAATGGTAAGAATGTCCTTCCTCAAATTTGCAGACCAAAATTGCATACAATACTCCAGGTGTGGTCTCACCAGGGCCCTGTACAACTGCAGAAGGACCTGTTTGCTCCTATACTCAACTCCTCTTGTTATGAAGGCCAACATGCCATTAGCTTTCTTCACTGTGTGCTGTACCTGCATGCTTACTTTCAGTGACTGATGTACAAGGACCCCCAGATCTCGTTGTACTTCCTCTTTTCCCAACTTGACACGATTCAGATAATTATCTGCCTCCAAAGTGGATAACCTCACCTTTATTCACATTAAACTGCATCTGCCATGCATCTGCCCACTCACCCAACCTGTCCAAGTCACCCTGCATCCTCATAGCATCCTCCTCACAATTCACACTGCCACCCAGCTTTGTCTCATCTGCAAATTTGCTACTGTTACTTTTAATCTCTTCATCTAAATCATTAATGTATATTGTATATAGCTGCGGTCCCAGCACCGAGCCTTGCGGTACCCCACTAGTCACTGCCTGCCGTTCTGAAAGGGACCCGTTAATCCCTACTCTTTGTTTCCTGTCTGCCAACCAATTTTCTATCCATGTCAGTACCCTACCCCCAATACCATATGCTCTAATTTTGCCCATTAATCTCCTATGTGAGACCTTATCTCTTTCTGAAAGTCCAGGTACACTACATCCACTGGCTCTCCCTTGTCCAATTTCCTAGTTAGATCCTGAAAGAATTCCATAAGACTAGTCAAGCATGATTTCCTTTTCGTAAATGCATGCTGACTCGGACCGATCCTGTTACTGCTATCCAATTTCATCTTTTATAATTGACTCCAGCATCTTCCCAACCACCGATGTCAGGCTAAATGGTCTATAATTCCCTGTTTTCTCTCTCCATCCTTTCTTAAAAAGTGGATAACATTAGCTACCCTCCAATCCACAGGAACCGATCCTGAATCTATAGAACATTGGAAAATCATCACCAATGTATCCACGATTTCTAGAGCTTTTTAATCAATATGATTGTATCTGCCTCTACTGTCTCTTCTCGCAACATGCTCCGGACATCAACCAGTCTCCATGTAAAACGTTTCCCCCTGTAATCCCCTCTAAACCTCATCCTTCTCGCCATAACCTCTTGTTTTAGACAACCCCACCATGGGCCGTGCCAAGTGGCTTGCGGGAACTGAAGGGGAGACATGGAGGTGACCCTGTTTGAGGGTGATCAAGATTCTGACTTTACCCCATCGGTAGCTCCCATAATTCTGCAAACCTCTCTCATGTGACTCCTCCACTTCCTTCACTCACGGGTAAACAGATCCAGCCTATCTAATCTCCCTTTAACCATATAACCATAATACAATTACAGCACGGAAACAGGCCATCTCGGCCCTTCTAGTCCGTGCCGACCACTTACTCTCACCTAGTCCCATCTACCTGCACTCAGACCATAACCCTCCATTCCATTCCCATCCATATACCTATCCAATTTATTTTTAAATGATAAAATCGAACCTGCCTCCACCACTTCCACTGGAAGCTCATTCCACACAACTACCACTCTCTGAGTAAAGAAGTTCCCCCTCATATTACCCCTAAACTTTGGTCCCTTAATTCTCAAATCATGTCCTCTTGTTTGAATCTTCCCTACTCTCAATGGAAAAAGCTTATCCATGTCAACTCTGTCTATCCCTCTCATAATTTTAAAGACCTCTATCAAGTCCCCCCTTAACCTTCTGCGCTCCAAAGAATAAAGACCTAACTTGTTCAACCTTTCTCTGTAACTTAGGTGCTGAAACCCAGGCAACATTCTAGTAAATCTCCTCTGTACTCTCTCTATTTTGTTGACATCTTTCCTATAATTTGGCGACCAAAATTGAACACCATACCCCAGAATTGGCCTCACCAATGCCTTGTACAAATTTAACATTACATCCCAACTTCTATACTCAATGCTCTGATTTATAAAGGCCGGCACACCAAAAGCTTTCTTTACCACCCTATCTACATGAGATTCCACCTTCAGGGAACTATGCACAGTTATTCCTAGATCCCTCTGTTCAACTGCATTCCTCAATTCGCTACCATTTATCATGTATGTCCTATTCTGATTTGACCTGCCAAGATGTAGCACTTATCAGCATTAAACTCCATCTGCCATCTTTCAGCCCACTCTTCCAAATGGCCTAAATCTCTCTGCAGACTTTGAAAATCTACTTCATTATCCACAACACCACCTATCTTAGTATCATCTGCATACTTACTAATCCAATTTACCACACCATCATCCAGATCATTGATGTCAAGCTTTCTTGCCAAAGCTCTTCAATCCAGGCAACATCCTTCCTGTACACACTCTCCAGCACAATCACATCCTGGTAATCGTTTGCCAATCACATTATATGCCCTTCATGTTGTGACTCTTCCACCGGTAGAAACAGTTTGCTCGCCATCTACTCTGCCTTGACCCTCAGTGATTTTAAATCATCCTATCGGATATTTTTATATTCTCTATACAGCGGAGAACAACCTCAACGTCTCCAGCCTACCTGCAGACTGTAAGTGTAAGTGATGGCAAGACCCTTGACTGTATTGATGTGCGGAAGGATCTTGGAGTCAAAGTTCATAGCTCATTAAAGGTGGCAGCACAAGTAGATAGGGTGGTAAAGAAGGCATATGGTCTGCCTGGGATGTCAGGACTTTCATATGAAGAAAGACTGGATAGACTCGGCTTGTACTCGCTAGAATTTAGAAGATTGAGGGGGGGTCATAGAAACTTACAAAATTCTTAATGGGTTGGTCAGGCTAGATGCAGGAAGATTGTTCCCGATGTTGGGGATGTCCAGAACAGGATAGACTTGGATTGTTTCCATTGAAACATCGGAGGTTGAGGGGAGATAAGGCAGAAATATATTAAACTGTGGCATGGATTGGGTAGATGGTCAGAACTGTTTTCCCAGGGTGGAAATGTCCAACACTAAAATCGATAGCCATAAAATGAAAGGGGAAAAGTTTAATGGAGATGTGCGGGACAATCATTTATACACAGAGGGTGGTGGGGGCCTGAAACGCATTGTCAGGAGTGGTGGTGGAGGCAGATATGATAGTGGCGTTTAAGAAGCTTTTAGATAAGATCATCTGTTTATATGCGGGCAGGTGGGACGAGTGTAGATGGGGCATGTTGATGGTAATGGGCAAGTTGGGCCGATAGGCCTGTTTCTACACTGTATGACTATGATTATGGGTAATTTTGTTCAGGTTCAGAAAATCACCATAAGGGAGGCTGGTGGCTGGGGGAGGATGTTTGTGAGGGAGTCCAAAACATTGTTTTTTGGATTCTCGGTGTTGAGCTAGACGAATCTCGGCTTACCTGACATTGTGTACTGGAGCTGAAATATGAAAACGCAGAGGCAATAGAGGGCCAGCAGGTTTGTTAACAAGAGGTCCCTCTGCACCCGACACGATGGCTTGCGAATGATGTTGCTGAGAGACAGGAGGCAGATAATAAATAGGAGAAGGACATAGATAGGTTCTTGAGGACAGCAATGCTGTCGGTATTTGATAAGAACCTATTGCGAGTAAGTCCATGCCCATGACAGAATTGAAGCTGGAGGGGAGACTAAGTTAGCTGGAGCTGCTAAATATATAATCACTCAGAACAACCCTGAACAAACCTCTGATTTGTAATGAGCTCTGAACTAAGACCACTTCATGGCCTGCGAGCATTTTGGTCAAAGTGCTGTCTCGGTATTTTATCTAATGCTGTCATTAGAAGTTATGAAAGAACATGTGCTGGGGCAGAGGTGCATTGTACTGCAAGGTATTCCATGTGGCTTGTCTGTTAATGAGGAAGCCAAGATCCATGTATGTAACATCAGAGGTCATGATAAATCACAGAGCATGAAACACAATGTAGCTGTCTCTGTGGTGTGCACTATAATCTGAAATATCATGAGACATCGAATGTAAAACCGGTCCTTAAAAAAGAAAATCTCTCCTGTCAAGTTGAAGGATGTTGGTGCTGGGAAATGGAAAATGTTTCACTTCAGACACCTAAGGGCAGATTTTTCATTCATGTGACCTAATAATTGGGTGTCTCGTACCCATCACCCAAGGAAAATGTGGGTAGAGTTCTGCTGTGTCAGACTCCACCAGTTAGCAGCACAACTAATTTCACAATCCAATTTTTCAGAACTGACAAAGTTTCTGCTAGTTTGCCAGCTGAGGTTAATAAACCAGACTGCAATGATGGTAGTAAAACTATTGTACAACTTCCCAGCACTAACATTGAATTAGCCCTGTTTCCTCTTCCATCCAATCACAATAGCCATCCATGGTTGCCAGGCAGCCTGTGTAAGTGGGATTAAGTGGGAAGATTTTACTTCGGAGTCACGTGAGTGACTACGTGAAGAACCCCGCCACGACGCATGCGTGTCATATCGCTTTCACGCTTGCGAAACAACAGGCGGGGTGCAGCGTCCCCCGCAGCGGTAAGTTTGAAACCGTGACCTGCAGGTAAGAGATTTACTCTGCGGTAGTTTTTGTCCCCGCGCTGTTTTTACACAGGGGGGGAAGCTGGACAAAATAGTGTCCACAAGTGCTGCGAGTAAAGCTGGCTGGGGAGGACCGCGAAGTTGCGGGAGCCAGCAGCAGCTGAAGGCACAAGCCCCGTAAGGGATCAGCTGTGCCGACTTTTGGTCCCGCGCCGGCCAGAACACCACGGCCGGGCGGGAGACTATTCAAATGGGGCCGTCGGCTTTTTGGACAAGTCGAAAACGGCAGGAGACGGGGTGGAACGACGTTTCCCCATAGCGACAATTGTAACCTGGACCTGCAGGTAAGAGCTACGGTCTTTTTTGTGTTTTTACCATGCTAATTACAGGTGGAGAAACCAACGGGCTGCGACAAAGCTGGTGGGCTAGATGGAATCAGCTGTGCCCGATGTCGCCTCTGCACCGGCCAGATCCACTCCACGGCAGTAAGGACAAAGCTGGTGAGGGAGGACCGCGGAGCAGCGGGCAGCCAGCAGCAGCCAGCGGCACTCGGATCACCGATCGTGGGATCAGCTGTGCCCGATGTCGCCTCCGCACCGGCCAGATCCACGCAGCCGGGCGGAAAGGCTAGACACAAAAACAAACAAGGTCGTGGACTCAGAGGAGTCCGACTTTGAACAACCGCGGGCGGCCAGCGACCGAGAATGCTGGAGCTGGATGGAGCGGTGTGTGGAGCATTTGCTCCAATGTGACAGACTCCGGGAGATGGAGTCGGGTCACTGTGGGCCCTATGATAAACCCACAGCAGTACCTCTTGAAGGGCTGCACAGTGGTTCTACCTCATCAGAGGGGAGCACTGCGGGTCAGTTCTGGGATGACCTGGAAGAGGGGTCCGCAGAAGGAAAGAAAAGTGTGCAAGGGGTGCAGGAACAAGAGAACCTACTGGACTAATAAAATGGACTCCAACAAACACTACAGCCAAAGACAGCACCCCTACACACCCACCAGCAGAACTGGAGAAAGCTCGAAGGCCCGGTATTCAAAACATGAGTCTTTTTAGGCCATGGCCCAGGCCGGCCTTCTTGGAAGATGCGGGGACCTCCAACGCCAACCAAACCGAAAATCCAGACACCAGCGCAACAACAGCAGCGAAGAACCTACAAAAAGAAGTAAACCTGCCACTGGTAACTATGGAGGTAGGTGGGTCTGGTTCCCTACAAAATACAGGGAGCATGGAGGTTGGGGGGAGACTACACTCTTTTCTGAATGCATGGAGCATGTTAACAACCGATACTTACATCTTAAGCAGTATCCAGGGATATACAATAGAGTTTATACACAAGTACAGCCCTCCAGTTCAACATATACCGAACCGAATGTTCGTGCCTTCTGATAAAGAAAAATCAAAAGCGCAAGCTGAACTGGAGCGGCTTTACATAAAAGGTGTAATTGAGAAAACTCAACACGAACCATCAGAATTCGTGTCCAATATATTTATCAAAAACAAAAAAGATGGTGGTTGTCGCATTACCATAGATCTGACAAAATGGATACCTTTGTTACTGCTAAACAATTAATTTCCAAAGGTTACTTCATGGCCAGCATCGAGTTAAAAGATGCTTACTATTCAGTGCCTATACGAGGTGACCACAGATGTTACATAAAATTCAACTGGATGGGAGAGCGTTGGCAGTATAGAGCGCTGCCAAATGAGTTAACATCAGCCCCCAGGCTGTTCACAAAAATTTTGAAACCAGCCCTAGCGTTTCTACGGAAACGTAAACACATGGTCATGGCATATTTAGATGACATACTCATTGTAGGCAAAACTTTGGAATTGGCCAAACAAACTGTAACAGCCACAAAACAGTTATTTGAAAAACTAGGATTTATTATCCATCCAGTTAAATCTAAACTAACGCCTTCCACTACTATGGACTATTTGGGGGTTTCACCATTGACTCAGTTCACATGTCGGTGACTCTGCCTAAGGGAAAGGCTAGAGAATTAATAGAGGCTTGCATAACCTCATTGACATCAGCAAACCATCCATCAGATTGGTAGCAAAAGTAATTGGCAAATGGTGGCTGCCTTTCCAGCCACACAATTTAGACCTCTACATTACCAAAACTTACAGAGAGTAAAAATACAAGCACTCTAAATTAATGCAGGTCACTATGACAGACCTATGAAACTACCAATCAAGCTAAAATGGAATAAAATGGTGGATAGATAACATCTGGCTTTGTTCCAATCCAATCATTGTCAGTAACCCTTCCATGGTACTACAAACTGATGCCAGTGCACTTGGCTGGAGAGCCACCAATACCATCACCAGCTGTGGAGGTAGTTGGACTGCTCAGGAGGCATCATTATTACTCACGCTGGGCATAAACTACCTGGAAATGTTGGGTGCATTCCATGGCCTAAAGTCATATTGTACTGGATCATATCACCAGCATGTTAGACTACAGATTGACAATACCACCGTGGTAGCATACATTAACCACATGGGTGGAAACAAATCGACATCATGTGACAATCTGGCTAATACAATTTGGCAATGGTGTATCCAGAGAGATATTTGGATATCAGCCACTTACCTACCACGAAGACTAAATTTAGTGGCAGACACCAGGTCACGCAAATTTAATGAAAACACCGAATGGATGTTGAATAAAAAAGTATTTGCTGATGTTACAGCAAAATATGGAACACCAGATATCGATCTATTCGCATCCAGACTTAACCACCAGTTATCAAATTATGTTTCATGGGAACCAGACCCTGGGGCAGCAGCGACAGATGCATTTTCGCTGCATTGGGGGGGGGGGGGGGGGGGGGGGGGGGAAATTGTTTATTTACGCATTCCTTCTTTCCGTCAGTCGGGTATTAAGGAAAATACAACAAGACTCTGCGTCTGGTATTGGTAGTACCCGATTGGCCTACTCAACCATGGTTCCCAGTGGTATTAAACATGGTATTAGAACCATGTATCACCATCCCACATAGACCAGATTTATTGCTACATCCCGTAACAAGGGATAGCCACCCATGCCATAAACATTTGAACTTATTAATTTGTAGAGTTTTAAAAACACCTCTACTACAACTGGGACTGACGGACCGAACAGTGAACATGATCTCGGCGGCCCAAAGACAGTCAACCAAAAAAAAAAACAGTATCTGGTCTATATCAGGAAGTGGGCGATGCACTGCCATAAAAACAACATCATCTACAGAGACATGAACATCCCGTCTGTTCTGGAATATCTGGCAGGCCTCCACTATGATGAGGGGCTCAGTTACAGTGCCATCAAATGCGCCAGAAGTGCCCTATCGACTTACCTATGGCAGGGGACAGAGCGTTACTCTGTTGGGACTCACCCACTGGTAACAAAACTTATGAGGGGAATTTTTAATACTAATCCCCCAAGAACCAGATACTCCCAAATATGGGATGTAAGTATTATCCTGAAGATGCTCAGGAATTGGTCTCCAGCAACAGCTCTGTCCCTACACAGACTGACATTAAAAACAGTCATGCTAATGGCATTGGTCACGGCACAGAGGGTACAGTCACTGCATAAACTAAGACTTGACAACATGACTTCCTCAACAGAAAATATTACGTTTCATATCTATGAATTAGTAAGCAGAACAGACAAGGATCCGCAGGCCTCTATACAATTTAGGTCATACCCAACAGATGACCGTCTGTGTATAGTAAGACATCTGTCGTTATACATGGAGAAAACGAAAATCCTAAGAGGCAATGAGAAGGCACTTTTTGGTCAGCCACTAGCAACCACACAAAAGAGTGACGGTCCAGACCATCTCAAGATGGCTGAAACAGGTGCTAACACAGGCTGGGGTGGATACTAATATTTTTAAATCTCATTCCACCAGGGCTGCAGCTACATCGGCAGCAAAACAGTTGGATGTACCAATGGACCAAATCCTCAAGGCAGCAGGATGGTCTGGGGGGAAAAAACATTCCAATTATTTAATAATAATAATAATAATAATAAATACTTTATTGATCCCCTCAGGGAAATTCAGATGTCTAGAAGCCCCCAACCAACAAACCCACAGATTCAAAACGAACGCAGACAGAAAATACATAGAATACAATGTGGACACTACCTGAGAGCAATAAATACTTAAAAAGACCAATAATTAACAATTAAAAATTAAAAATTGCAAAATGCATCCCCCTACAGCCTAGCGGTCCGAATTATAAAATCTAATGGCTGCAAGGGTGAAGGATCTCCTAAACCGCTCCGTTCTACAGGGCAGGGAGAGGAGCCGGTTGTTGTTCCGAGTGCTCTTTTGACTCTCCAGAATTACATGGAGGGGATGCCCAGGGTTTTTCAGGATGACCTGCACCTTTTGCCTCATACGCCTCTCAAGCACATCCATCCCAGAGTCTACTCTCCCCTCCAGCACTGAGCTAGCTCGTTTAACCAGTTTGACCAGCTTCTTGTTGTTTTTTGTCAGGATTTTACAATAAACCAGTGATGAAACCTGGAACGTTTGCAGGAACAAATTTAAGTTCTGTAAATTAATTTAAACCCATAAAAAGGGGTTATAAATTTGTGTTAATAAATTTTATGATTTCAATGTCGAATTCATGTCCAAATTATGTTAACACAATTTCTCCTACAGTCATCAAGGCAGACGTGATGCATGGACTCGTTTCCACGGCATGAAATCACAGAGCTTTAAAATCTTCACGTAGTCACTCACGTGACTCCGAAGTAAAATAGTGAGATTAAACGAGAACTTACCAGTTTGAAGTTTGATCTGTATTTTATGAGGAGTTACGATGAGGGATTACGTGCCCTCCGCTCCCACCCTTGATCATATACTTAACTGGTATCTCTTCTCTAATCTTACTATGTTTAGTCATTACAGTTATCTGTGATTTCACACCGCTGCTTTGAAGAATGACACGCTTGCGTCGTGGCGGGGTTCTTCACGTAATCCCTCATCGTAACTCCTCATAAAATACAGATCAAACTTCAAACTGGTAAGTTCTCGTTTAATCTCACTATTAAAGGGCAGAAATATTTTGGAGATGTCTCTGAATTAGTATCTCTTTCTCTTTTCTATTCAGCACGCACATGAAGGAGGTGACAAAAGAGATTTGTGAAGGTCGGACTAAGAATGATGTATAATGGATTTTAGTAAGGCTTTTGATAAGGTCCCTTGTGGTAAGCTGACCCAGAACATTAAGATGTACGCGATTCATGATGACTTGGTCATTTGGATACAGTACTAGCTTATTCATCGAAGAGATAGGGTTACGGTAGAGGGTAGATATTCTGGCTGGATACTGAGTTGGATGATCAGCCATGATCATATTGAATGGCGGTGCAGGCTCGAAGGGCCAAATGGCCTACTCCTGCTCCTATGTTCTATGTTTCCTTGTGTATTTTTCACACATAGTCCTTAGTATTTCAAATGTTTGTAACAATTTTATTTTCGGCAATGAATTTAAATCTAATTTGGAGTATGCTGTTATGATGGTAAAGTCTCACAACTCCCCTAATCTACCTTCTTTATTTTTCATTTTGAAGTTACAGTTATTTCCCCCTGAAAGTTAGGTGTTCTAAATTATGTTGTTTTCTGAAATATGGTCCTACCAATGGTTTTGGACAAACAATAAATGATGGAATTGCATCAAATCAATCACACTGGATTTAAATAACGATTTAATAAATACAATTTATAATCGCATTTTCTTGAAAGCTGCTCCGAGTTCTTCATTAATCTTGTTTGTAACAAAGCAACATTGGCCTCCAGTGATTGATCAATAGTTACCAGTTTCTTTACAATTCTCACATAGGTACATCCGTACAGGTCATGGCCGATGGAAATTGAAGTCAATGGAAATGAAATCTGGAATGATGCTAAATAGGTGGGCAACGCACAATGTCAAACTCTACTTCTATTATAGTTCAATAAAACTTGAATATCAACAATAAAACACCTTGGTCCTCCATCAGAAGTTTTCTCACCTGCACTTCATCTTTCAGCAGTATTTAAAGAATATGAAAATCTATTTTAATTAATATAATTGTGCATTATCTGGATTCAATTATACATCACATAATTACAAACACATCATCAAAATTTGTTTCATTTCTTCTAATTTCAATCATGACTTCTAACATCAAACTTGTGTCAACTTAATGCAGCAGGAAATTCTACTGTGACCGACTGCCATCTAACTTCAGTCACACATGTTATTTTAATGATATTAGGGGTGGCACGGTGGTGCAGCAGCAGAGTTGCTGCCTTACAGCACCAGAGACCCGGGTTTGATCCTGACCTTGGTTGCTATCTGTATGGAGTTTGTACGTTCTATGTCCTTTGTACAGGAGTAGAGAGGTTCTTCTGCAGTTGTATAGGGCTCTGGACTGATTGTGGACTTTGGAAGGAGTAGGAGGGGGACCCACAGCCCCATTTATATCAACAGGTCGATGGTTGAAAGGGTCAAGAGCTTCAAATTCCTGGGCGTGCACATCTCTGAAGATCTTTCCTGGTCCGAGAACACTAATGCAATCATCAAAAAAGCACATCAGCGCCTCTACTTCCTGAGAAGATTACGGAGAGTCGGATTGTCAAGGAAGACTCTCTCTAACTTCTACAGGTGCACAGTCGAGAGCATGCTGACCGGTTGCATCGTGGCTTGGTTCGGCAATTTGAGCGCCCTGGAAAGGAAAAGACTACAAAAAGTAGTAAACACTGCCCAGTCCATCATCGGCTCTGACCTTCCTTCCATCGAGGGGATTTATCGCAGTCGCTGCCTCAAAAAGGCTGGCAGTATCATCAAAGACCCACACCATCCTGGCCACACACTCATCTCCCTGCTACCTTCAGGTAGAAGGTACAGGAGCCTGAAGACTGCAACAACCAGGTTCAGGAATAGTTACTTCCCCTCAGCCATCAGGCTATTAAACCTGGCTCGGACAAAACTCTGATTATTACCAATCACTTTCTGTTATTTGCACTATCAGTTTATTTATTCATGTGTGTATATATTTATATCATGGTATATGGACACATTTATCTGTTTTGTAGTAAATGCCTACTATTTTCTGTGTGCTTAAGCAAAGCAAGAATTTCATTGTCCTATACAGGGACACATGACAATAAACTCACTTGAACTTGAACTCTGGTAAAACCACATCTGTAGTATTGTGTGCAGTTTTGGTCTCCTAATTTGAGGAAGGACATCCTTGTGATTGAGAGTGCAGCGTAGGTTCACGAGATTGATCCCTGGGATGGCGGGACTGTCATATGAGGAAAGATTGAAAAGACTAGGCTTGTATTTACTGGTGTTTAGAAGGATGAGGGGGTTCTTATAGAAACATATAAAATTACTAGACTAAGTGGGACCCGTTGGGTCCCACCATCACACGGGGGGGCTAGTCCCCCAACGCAATATTCCACCTCTCCACCAATTCCAATATTAGTGGCCAGTGGGGGTGGGGGGCTTTCTGGAGCGCTAGTATGGGTGTTGTGGGCTGAAGGGACTGGTTTCCAGAGGGCTAGTATGGACAATGTGGGCCGAATGGATTCTTAGGCTGGCGGCTCAGTCACTTAAGCCTGTTGTGCTGGCAGTTCACTCACTCACGGCTGGTGGGCTGGCAGTTGACTCACGGTTATTCCTTGAAATTCCATTTCAAGCAGAGTGCAAGGCCACCAAATTCAAGTGCAGTTTCTTACTGCTTCAAGCAGGGTGCAAGGCCACCAAATTCAAGTGCAGTTTCATATCATTTCAAGCAGGGTGCAAGTCCACTATAGACAGCGAGTCGTGACCTCTCCCACCTCCATCTTGCAGAGACTGAGCCACGGCCACACTTCTGCGTTTTATAGTCCCTCCCCCCCTCCCACCAGAAGGGGCGTGGCCATCATGCGTGATTGACAGGAGAGAGAATCTAAACATTTTTTAACCACTAATAACTCTTTTATTTTTCATCGGTAAAATTCTCTTGTCCTGCGCAGCGGAGGGGGATCCTAAGTAAAATGGCCAAAAATCACAGCCGTAAGTGGCAGCGTTTTTTCTAAAATCAATATACAGAACAACAGGAAGTGGTCAAGATCAGACTTTTAGTAATACAGATAAAAGGGTAGGACAGGCTAGATGCAGGAAAAATATTCCCAAGTGTGCAGGATAGTGTTAAGGGCCTGTCCCACGAGCATGCGACTCCATGCGGCAAGCGCAACCTAAAGGGCCTGTCCCACGAGCATGCGACTCCATGCGGCAAGCGCGACCTAATGTGGTCGCTTGGGCTGTACGGCCTCGCGGGGCTGGTCCCATTTCGATTGCCGGAGCCATATGGAGATGTGCGGAGCTGGTCCCGACACCGCACGGGGCTCCGAAAAACTGCGTGTTCAATAATTTTGCACGGCAACGGCCTGCCGGCCCGCAGCCGCCTCGACGCCGTAGGCACCGCCTTGATGCCATACGTCACGCGCGAACTTCCCACGGACTTCCCTCGAACTTCATGTCACTCACTCGACCTCCGCGCGGCCCCCGCTTCTGGTTTGGTCGCGCTTGCCGCATGCAGTCACATGCTCGTGGGACAGGCCCCTTTAGGTCGCGCTTGCCGCATGGAGTCACATGCTCGTGGGACAGGCCCTTAAGTGTATAGGGATCGCTGGTCGAGGTGGATCCGGTGGGCCGAAGGGCCTGTTTCCACACTGTATCTCTAAGCTAGCCCTAAATATATTATATTGTTTCAACAACAAAACATTTTGCTCTTTTGTTTTAACCCAATTTCACTCCTGACATTAGAAATTCGGCTGGGCCACTGATCCATGCGTACTTGCAAACACTTATTACCTTGCCCAGATGATTAACCAAGGTTTATGAGCGTAGATTTTAAAATTCACTAGTTATTGACCACTTGCCTAAGCCTCACTGCCATACACATTTCATATCCATATTCATGAGAACATATATGGTTTATAGCCTTATCAGCAGTTTAAATATATGGTCACGGAAAGAAGATAAATGTCCAGTATTTCATCCCAAGCAATAGTACTAGACACTATGTATAGTCATGTCAGCATGTTGTATTCAGCCCCTGGAATTCATTCCATTGACTTCAACGGAATGAATTTCAAAAATTGAGTTCAAAGTGCTGACGTGACTACATGGTGCATTTAGTACAATCGACAAGGGAGGGATTTCTCGACAAAAAATGTTTCAGATGAAAGAAATAGAGATCAGGCCCAATAAACCTGTCCTTTTTGATGACCTCATATAGTGTGATATGCTTTCTAACAACCATAATTCTTAATTTCTTCATGAATTAATTTATAACTCGATCTCCAGAGGAAGACAAAAATTGCATTTATGACCTTAGAATGCCTCGATGTACTTTACTAGTCAACGAAGTGTAGTTCTTGCCACAATGTAGAAAATGCAGCAGTCCATTTGGGTACAATCAGCTAATATCTTTACAGGAGATAAAAAGAACTGCAGATACTGTTTTACCAAAAAAGATACAAAATGCTGGAGTAACTAAGCGGATCAAGCAGCATCTTTGGAGAGCATGGATAGGTGACGTTTCAGGTCAGGCCACTTCTTCAAACTGATTATGATTGTCACTGTCCTGACTCACCTGGAAAGACTGGGCACGTACGTGAGGATGCTTTTCATACAGTACAGCTCTGCCTTCAACACGGTCATCCCCACCAAGCTCATCACCAAACTCCACCAGCTAGGCCTTAGCTCGTCGATAAGCGACTGGGCCCTGAATTTCCTGATGGAGCGACCGCAGGCAGTGAGACTGGGCCCGCACCTGTCCTCCACTATCACACTGAGCACCGGCACACCACAGGGCTGTGTACTGAGCCCCATGCTCTACTCCCTCTTCACACACGACTGTGTTCCTGCATTCGACACCAACACCAAGTTTGCAGACGACACAACAGTGATCGGGCTGATCACCAACGGTGATGAAACAAAATACAGAGCGGAGGTGCAGAACCTGGCGGACTGGTGCTCAGATAACAACCTGTCGCTAAACACCTCTAAGACCACATCTGTAGTATTGTGTAGGAGCTGATTATCAACTTCAGAAGAACACATAATGGGGAATACGCTCCAATCTTTATCAATGAGGACAGTGTGGAGAGAGTGTCCAGCTATAGGTTTCTGGGCACACACATTTCAGAGGACCTCACATGGTCCACCAACACCGCTGCACTGGTCAAGAAGGCACAGCAACGACTGTTCTTCCTGAGAACATTGAAAAAGACTGGTCTGCCCCAACAGCTGCTGACAACCTTCTACTGCTGCACCACAGAGAGCATACTAACATATGTCATCTCTGCGTGGTATCTCAGCTGCACGGAGGCGGAGAGGAGAGCTTTTCAGCGGGTTGTCCACAGAGCGCAGAAGATAATTGGGAAACAGCTACCAGCCTTGGAGGGCATCTACAATACAAGGTGCCTCAAGAAGGCCGTCAGCATCCATAAAGACTCCTCACACCCTTGCAATAGTCTGTTCGAACTACTACCATCCGGCAGACTTTACAAGGCCTTCTACGCCCGCACCTCCAGACTCAGGAACAGCTTCATTCCCAGAGCTATAGCTGCTCTGAACCGGCCCCCCCCCCCCCCCCCATGAACTGTCTCCCTCGGATGGTCACGTCGCACAGACCTATTTGCACTTTATACTGTTTTAACTGCTTTTTTTTAAATCATGTTTCTCTGGGTGTCTAAATATTTAGCTATTTAAGTTATGACATCGGATGGAAGCTGCACATCAAATCTCGTTGTAACTCTGTGCAATGACAATAAAATATATTATTATTATTATTATTATTATTATTATTATTGGGGGGGTGGTGGGTAGAAAGGCGCAAGAGAGCTGGGGCAGGACCAAGCCTGGCGAGTGATAGGCAGATACAAGTGGGGGGGGGAGGGGGGAAGGGGGGTTGATGGTCACATGGTTGGTTAGACAAAGGCCAGAAATGAAAAAAATAAAATGTGTGAGATAAGGATAGAAGAGGCTGAAATGTGAAGTCAGAGGAAGGAACATAGGTGGCCCTCGGACTATCTTTGATTGAACTTCATTGGATTTATCTTAACGTTGTTCCCTTATCATGTAAATGTAAATACACTGTAAATGGCTCGATTGTAATCATGTATTGTCTTTCTGCTGACTGGTTAGCATGCAACAAAAGCTTTTTACTGTACCTCTGTACACGTGACAATAAACTAGACTAAACTGCACTAAACAGGCCTGTAAATTAATACTCACAGATAACATATAACACAGTTTTCAGACTCCTGCCTCTGCTTCCCAATGATAGGAATGAATTGAGAGCGTTGTTGAACTGAACTGAGGTGGAATTGGATGGGGCGGGCAGAAGGGGAGAAATGGTTGTGTATCCAGGTGAGGCACAAGTAAAAGAGGGGGAGGGAAGGGGAAACAAGTTCCATGTAGGTTAGTTACCTAAAATTAGAGAATTAAATGTTCATACTGCTAGGTTGTAAGCTACCCAAGCGTAATATGTGGTGCTGTTCCTCTAGTTTGAGTGTGCCCTCACACTGGCAATGTAGGAGGCCCAGAACTGAAAGGTCAGCATGGGAATGGGAGGGGAGTGAAAATTGTTAGCAGCCGGGAGATCCAGGGCTGGTTAGCATGCAAAAAAATCTTTACACTGTACCTCGGTACACGTGGCAATAAACTACACTGATCTAAACTATACTGAACTGAACTAAATGCCTACAGTATTACTAACTGAGGGGTAAATGGCATCCAAGATACCAGAAGAAACCTTTTGTGACCCTGTAGCTGCCAGCGGAAATGGTGAGGCAGGTGCAATAACAACATTTAAAATACTTTTGGACATGTTCATGGATAGGAAGGATATAGAGGAACATGTGTCAAATGCAACCAAATGGAACCAGATGAGATGAGCTGTCTTAGTGAACATGGGTGAGTTGGGTCGAAGGCCCTGTCTCCGTACTGTATGATGCTGTGATTCTATAAACTGCGTCAGACTGGCTTTGTGTCAGACTGCGTCAGACTGACTTTCCAAAGGGAACAATCGACAGTCATCATCTCACTCAACTAAATCTGGTTGGTACGGTGGTGCAGCAGTAGCGTTGCTGCCTTATAGCGCTTACAATGCCAGAGACCCGTGTTCGATCCTGGCTATGGGTGCTTGGCTGTACGGAGTTTGTATGTTCACCCCGTGACCTGTGTGGGTTTTTTGTGGGGGGGGGGGGGGGATGGGTGGGAGGGGAGGGGAATGGGGAGAGGAGGGGGAGGTTGGGGTGACTTAGCACGGGAGACAAGTGTAGGAGAGGTGTACTGACTGTGTGGGCAGACACTTTGCTAGTGATTGCCCACAAGTCTCAAAAGCCCCCTCCACGCCAACACGAAGGGCAACGATCCCAAGGCTTTAGCGTCAGAAACAGCGGGCAGGCGACAATCACCTGCCATAGCGCGAGATTTGATGACATTTTATGACTGTTTTTTACTTGTATTTTAATGTTGCTGTTTTTACCTGCATTTTTTAACTATTCGTACTGTTTTATCAGGGACTGGATTGTTTTTATTGTTTTTATTTTATGTGTGAAATGTTTAAGTTTAATGTGCGATGCTCCGGTATTCCCTGGGAAACGTCTTCTCATTTTGCACTGTACAACTGTTGCTTTGCAAGATGACAATAAAGGTTGGTTGGTTGATTGATTGATTGATTGATTGATTGATTGATTGATTGATTGATTGATTGATTGATTGATTGATTGAGAGAGATCATGCACTATTGTAGGTCTCCTTTGCACGTCGGTGTTTCCGTCTTTCTCCATCTCATTGTTGGCCCTGTCTGTCACCACCACCACCCACAACCCTCTGCTTCCCGGCCATGTGTGTGACCCCTCTCCAGCTCCCCGCCCATTGCACCGAGCGCGGGGGCTTTGCACCGTCTTCACGTCGACGACGCCAGCAGGTCAGTGCCAGTCGCCCCGGGGCAGGCGCTCAGGGGCTCTTTCCCAGCGTGGCCCCGGACCCGGGGGGATGGGAGTCAGCGGGCACGACGGCTCTGCGACACCATGGGCCGCCGCCAACCAAGCCATCCGCCCACGTCCACACGCTCAGTAGAACAGGAGCTGAGACTGGGAACTGTACCACCCTTGCCCCCTCCCTCTGCAGCTGCAAACAACCCCACTCTCCTGCTCACCTAACCCGCCCATCCCTTCTCTCTGGGGATTGAAGGCGCTTCTGATCTGCAGTGTGCAATAATCACCAAAATACACTGCAGCTTTAGAAAGGAAAAATACAAAACATGTCAATCCCACTGGATAGGCCTTAGTCATGGTGCTGTACAACACGGAAACAGGTCCTTCGGCCCAGCATGGCCTTGCTGTCCAAGTTGGTGTCTTGGGGTAATCCTATTTGCCTGCATGTGGCCCATAGCCCTCTAAAACCTTCCCATCTAGTTATCTGTCGTTAATAACCTCAAGAAAATTCCTGCTTCAGTTTCCTGGGTCCAACTCAGAGAGAAGTCTCTACTCTTTCCAGGGTTAATCGCTCCACTGTTTATAATGCTCTCTGCATCATGAAGTCCTCGATAGTGAACCCCATGGGCAATCAGTACCAAAGTGTCTGCCCACACAGTCAGTACACTTGTCTCCCGTACTAAGTCACCCCCCCCCCCCCCACCTTTCTCTCCCAATTCCAGTCCCGTCCCGACCGAAACGTCATCCCGTCACCCATTCTTTCTCTCCAGAGACACTGCCTGCCCGCTGAGTTAAAGAGTGTCCAAGGTAGACTCACGAGTCACTATGGTAAACTCACGGGCTACTACGTTCTTACAATGAGTTTAAATGTTTCAAATTTTAACTTCAAGAGTAAATTTGACTCGTGGAAATCTTTAAACATGTTTAACATTTTTCCAGTTAACACGTTTCCCGGGTACCTGCCGTTAGCGCCACGAGTCGCTAAGTTGCGTCCATGAGTTCCGACGTTCCCGCTACGTTAATTGTACGTGATTACCGCGAGTTTAATTTGTTTTAAACTCGGGGTCACTCGTGGGTCGACTCGCACCGTGAGACGGGTTTATCTCTAAACTGAACTAAACTAAAAAAAATATATATGCATGAATGGAAGTACATGAGGAACATAGAGAGTGAAGTATGCCAGGTCGTCTGATACCCTGCTCCACGACCGTGGGACTTCTAACTGCATCTGCGTCCATGTTAGCCACACCTAATGAAAGATTGATGTCCCCATTTATTTAAATGGGAAGTCCCAAACTGGATATTAGAAAGAAAATGGTAAATCAATTTCATTTGCTTGAAGAACTGAAAAATATAATTCTCATTCGCTGCAGCTTCCCAAGAAAGTAAATGCAACAACACAACAGATGAATAGACAATAAACAATATAACAATAGGTTATCAGTTACACTTGTTTATATTCATTGTTATTCTTGTTTTATTTTAGACTTTTAATCTTTTTTTTACTATTTATTGTTTAGAAGAAAGATTAAAAACAATTTATGAAATTAATTACAGTAACATAGTGACTTCAAAATGCGCCTGAATATTGCAGAAGCAGTTCCCAGACTGGACAGGACCTGAATCTCCACCACCCCTCCCTTCCTCCTGCTGAGTGGTGGTGCTGGCTTGAAGGGCCGAATGGCCTACTCCTGCACCTATTTTCTATGTTTCTATGTTTCTACATCGACCACACGTATAGTCTGGATTGAACCCAGGTCTCTGGCGATGTAAGGCAGCAATTCTGCTGCTGCGTCACTGTGCTGACCTGAAAGAGTCAGCCAGCTTGATCTGGTGTGCATCTGAGTGTCACTAAGGGGGTTCAGCTGGTTAGTCCTTCACCTTCAGCCCAGGTAGGTGTGTTCAAGCCAGTGTCTGCATATGAGTCTGGACAGAGAGCGGAACCCATCTCGATTCAGTCCAAATATTATTACAATTTATCCTGAAATTCAACATGCCAAAATTCACTGCAGCATATTTCCAGTTGGATATGAAACAACTTAATTTTTTATTTCTTTTAATTGTTTTTTTTTCTCACCGATGAGTTTGGGAACTTTCCAAAAGATCATCTGAGCAGCACAGCTAAAGACAGCTGTGAAATCAAGGTCAATGTGTTCGTGCCGAAGTCAGTTCTCAAGGGGAAAAATAAAAATAATAGATTGCTTGCCTTAAATAAAATTCAGCTGCAATTTTAAGTAATCAATTTAAATTATTAACACTCCGTGCCTTTGCATTTTTTTTTTTTTTTTGCTTTTCCATCTTCAACTGATAATTAAACACAGCCAGGCTAAGATAATAAAAGCTTGACAATATAACGGTCTGAATATATTTATTTGATTTCTGTTCAACGTTAATGTGCTCGGTGGAAATCACACAAGAAAGCATAACAGCTCAGTAATCATATTTTATCCTCCAGTTCCACCATAAGCATGAAATGTATTACAGAATGTAAATGCAGACTTGTTCAATCCTTCCACTGGTATTGCAATGTCGAGCTGCTAATAAATAAATAATAATTGTTCAGTATCCCGAGGACAGCAGAATGTCCTATGCTGACCTGATCTTGTTTTCCTCGTATACAGTATAACTTCCCATGGACGGTTGCATCCACACATTAAAAATTGTTGTCTACCATCTGCATTCCAGGTCCACTGGGCAACGGGCCAAACATCTGCAGAGACTGTTTCTTTCTTAACTCTCACAACAGAGCAAAGAAGATTAACAGCAGAATCTAAGGGCTTGCATTTTTTTACAGGGTATTTCCTCGAAAATTTAAGGTAATTCAGATCTATCCTGAGTATAATTGTTCCATTGATCAGTGGCGCAGCAGTAGAGTTGGTGCCTCACAGTTTCAGAGACCCGGGTTCGATCCTGACTACAGGTGCTTGTCTGTATGGAGTTTGTATGTTCTCCCCATAACCTCCGATTTCCTCCCACACTCGAAAGGTTTCTAGGTAAATTGATTTGGTATAATTGTAAATTGTCCCTGGTGTGTGCAGGATAGTGTTGGTGTGCAGAGATTGCTGGTCAGCACAGATTCAGTGGGCCGAAGGGCCTGTTCCCATGCTGTATCTCTAAGATAAACTAAATGTCTGAACTAGACGATTCATACATGTCACACTCACTATCACACAAGATTTTTTTTAAATGGAGCGTTCACAGCCCTTATCTCAAGTGCTATTTAATGTAACGTATGTTACTGTAACTTCACTATTTGCATATGTTCTTGTTGTGAGTAAAACCGTGAGAATGCACATACAGAATGTTCTTACAATATATAAGAAGGAACTGCAGATGCTGATTTATACTGAAGATAGACACAAAGTGCTGGAATCACTGAGGGGGTCAGGCAGCATCTCTGAAGTTAAATGGATGGGCGACTTTTGTGTCGGGACCCTTCTTCCCACTGAAAGTAGAGGCCCCTCTAGTGCAACCAAGACAGCTTGTAGTTCGGAGTTTACTCAGGGTTCATAGTGGTCAACATGGTTGTTGTATAGAAGCTGTTCCTCAATCTAGACGTCCTAGTTTTCAGACTCATATACCTTCTTCCCGATGGAAGGAATCAAATGAGGGCATGGTCAGATTGGTGTGGGTCCTTGATGATGTGGACTGCCTCTGAGACAGCGCCTCCTATAGATCGCTTTGATGATGGGGAGGTCAGGACCTATGATGAACCAGGCACTGTTCACCACTTTTTGCAATCTCCTTCATTCCTGGGTGTTCGGGCTGCCAAGCCAGGTGTGATGCAACCAGTCAATACCATCACAGTTTTTCTTATTTACAATGGTGGCCGATTAGGAAAAGGGGAGATGCAACGAGACCTGGGTGTCATGGTACACCAGTCATTGAAAGTAGGAATGCAGGTGCAGCAGGCAGTGAAGAAAGCAAATGGTATGTTAGCATTCATAGCAAAAGGATTTGAGTATAAGAGCAGGGAGGTTCTACTGCAGTTGTACAGGGTCTTGGTGAGACCACACCTGGAGTATTGCGTACTCCATAGAGGGAGTACAGAGAAGGTTCACCAGACTGATTCCTGGGATGGCAGGACTTTCATATGAAGAAAGACTGGATAGACTCGGCTTGTACTCGCTAGAATTTAGAAGATTGAGGGGGGATCTTATAGAAAATTACAAAATTCTTAAGGGGTTGGACAGGCTAGATGCAGGAAGATTATTCCCGATGTTGGAGAAGTCCAGAACTAGGGGTCACAGTTTAAGGATAAGAGGGTAGTATTTTATGACCGAGATGAGAAAATCATTTTTCACACAGAGAGTGGTGAATCTATGGAATTCTCTGCCACAGAAAGTAGTTGAGGCCAGTCCATTGGCTATATTTAAGAGGAAGTTAGATGTGGCCCTTGTGGCTAAAGGGATCAGGGGGTATGGAGAGAAGGCAGGGATGGGATACTGAGTTGGATGATCAGCCATGATCATATTGAATGGCGGTGCGGGCTCGAAGGGCCGAATGGCCTACTCCTGCACCTATTTTCTATGTTTCTATGTTTAGATTAGTTTAGAGATACAGTGCAGAAGCAAGCCCTTTGGCCCACCAAGTCCGTGCCAACTAGTGATCCCCGTGCACTAGTACTATCTTATACACTAGAGACATTTACAACCCTTACTGACGCCAATTAACCTACAAACCTGTACGTCTGGGTTTCAACAACTAGTTACAGAGAAAGGTTGAATAAGTTAGGTCTTTATTCTCTGGAGCGCAGAAGGTTAAGGGGGGACTTGATAGAGGTCTTTAAAATGATGAGAGGGATAGACAGAGTTGATGTGGATCAGCTTTTCCCTTTGAGAATAGGGAAGATTCAAACAAGAGGACATGACTTCAGAATTAAGGGACAGAAGGGGGAACATGAGGGGGAACTTCTTTACTCAGAGAGTGGTAGCGGTGTGGAATGAGCTTACAGTGGAAGTGGTGGAGGCAGGTTCGTTGGTATCATTTAAAAATAAATTGGATAGGCATATGGATGAGAAGGGAATGGAGGGTTATGGTATGAGTGCAGGCAGGTGGGACTAAATTAAATTAAATTAAATTTCTTTATTTATATAGCACATTTTTAGTCAACTTGCATTGACCCCAAAGTGCTTCACATAATTACATCCACACACACAGGCAAAGGTGGGTGAAGTGTCTTGCCCAAGGACACACACAGGCAAAGGTGGGTGAAATGTCTTGCCCAAGGACACAACGACAGTATGCACTCCAAGCGGGATTCGAACCAGCTACCTTCCGGTTGCCAGCCGAACACTTAGCCCATTGTGCCATCTAAGGGAAAAAAGTTGTTCGGCACGGACTTGTAGGGCCGAGATGGCCTGTTTCCCTGCTGTAATTGTTATATGGTTATATGGTTATATGGTCTTTGGAATGTGGGAGGAAACCAGTGCACCTGGGGAAAACCCACTTGGTCACGTGGAGAATGTACAAACTCTGTACAGACAGCACCTGTAATCTGGAATGAACCCAGATCACTGGCAGCAACTCTACCACTATCACTGTGCCACCCTGAAAGCGACAATTATAAACTATTACCACAAATGCAATTTGAAAAACACTTCATTAGCAACATGGATATTAGTAAAAGGACATAAAATTGCCAAACAAATTAACGTCTTTTTTCACCCAAGGCCTTACATTTGTGGAACTCCTTGCCTCTCTAAATGAACTCTCTCTCCAGCATTCTTTACGCTAATGAGGTCCATAATACGACTACTCTTTAGTTGCTAAGTTATTTGAGCTCATCTTATGATTTTCATGAATTCTGAATAGAGGGGCCTTGATCCATCTCAATAAGAAGTGAAGAATTCACTTCATCTTCATCATTGATTTATGTTTAACTAAGCTATTTCCATTCATCTTCTACACAGTCTAGATTGAGGGCATGTATCCAATAGTTAAATCACCCATAACTGCTGGATGATAATGTGGCTGTGAGCACAGGATGGGCAGAGCAACTGTCTGAACCAGTGGAACAAAAAAGCAAAGTCGTGGTTTAACATTACCTGAGACTTGACACTTACAGCACTGAAATGTCACTTTTGGTTAATTATTAACCACTTTATCTCTCGAGATTTCGATGAATCTCATTTCCTCTTTGAAGAGATGAAATCTGAATTTAGTTTAGTTTATTACTATTGCATTTAAACAGGCCATTCAGCCACCGAGTCCACGATGACCATTGATCAGTCATTATTCACATACTAGTACAACTGCACGATCCATACACACGAGGGCCAATATACAGAGGCCAATGAACCTACATGTTTGTGAGATGTGGGAGGAAACCCACACAGTCATAGGGAGAACGTACAGACTCCACACAGACAGTACCCCAGGGTCAGGATTGAACCTGGTCTCTGGTACAGTTAGGCAGCAGCTCTAGCAGCTGTACCACTGTGCCACCCTGCATAGATCTCATTAGATAAACATTAAAATTATATCAACATTAATTATATGCAATGGAAATATAGGGTGCTAACATTCTGCAATTATATGAAGTCTTCCAGAGTTAACAATCCAAAAATTGCTGCAAATAATAACCATATAACCATATAACAATTACAGCACGGAAACAGGCCATCTCGACCCTTCTAGTCCGTGCCGAACACATAATCTCCCCTAGTCCCATATACCTGCGCTCAGACCATAACCCTCCATTCCTTTCCCATCCATATAACTATCCAATTCATTTTTAAATGATAAAAACGAACCTGCCTCCACCACCTTCACTGGAAGCTCATTCCACACAGCTACCACTCTCTGAGTAAAGAAGTTCCCCCTCATGTTACCCCTAAACTTCAGTCCCTTAATTCTCAAGTCATGTCCCCTTGTTTGAATCTTCCCTACTCTCAGTGGGAAAAGCTTTTCCACGTCAACTCTGTCTATCCCTCTCATCATTTTAAAAACCTCTATCAAGTCCCCCCTTAACCTTCTGCGCTCCAAAGAATAAAGCCCTAACTTGTTCAACCTTTCTCTGTAACTTAGTTGCTGCAACCCAGGCAACATTCTAGTAAATCTCCTCTGTACTCTCTCTATTTTGTTGACATCCTTCCTATAATTAGGCGACCAAAATTGTACACCATACTCCAGAATTGGACTCACCAATGCCTTGTACAATTTTAACATTACATCCCAACTTCTATACTCAATGCTCTGATTTATAAAGGCCAGCACACCAAAAGCTTTCTTTACCACCCTATCTACATGAGATTCCACTTTCAGGGAACTGTGCACAGTTATTCCCAGATCCCTCTGTTCACCTACATTCTTCAATTCCCTACCATTTACCATGTACGTCCTATTTTGATTTGTCCTGCCAAGATGTAGCACCTCACACTTATCAGCATTAAACTCCATCTGCCATCTTTCAGCCCACTCTTCCAACTGGCATAAATCTCTCTGTAGACTTTGAAACTCTACTTCATTACCCGCAACCCCACCTATCTTAGTATCATCTGCATACTTACTAATCCAATTCACCACACCATCGTCCAGATCATTGATGTACATGACAAACAACAGTGGACCCAACACAGATCCCTGTGGCACCCCACTCGTCACTGGCCTCCAACCTGACAAACAACCATCCACCATTACTCTCTGGCATCTCCCATTCAGCCACTGTTGAATCCATCTTGCGACTCCACCATTAATACCCAACCATTGAACCTTCTTAACCAACCTTCCATGAGGAACCTTGTCAAAGGCCTTACTGAAGTCCATATACACAACATCCACTGCTTTACCCTCATCAATTTCCCGAGTAACATCTTCAAAAATTCAAGAAGATTAGTTAAACATGACCTTCCAGGCACAAATCCATGTTGACTGTTCCTAATCAGACCCTGTTTATCCAGATGCTTATATATATTATCTCTAAGTATTCTTTCCATTAATTTGCCCACCACTGACGTCAAACTAACAGGTCTATAATTGCTAGGTTTACTCTTAGACCCCTTTTTAAACAATGGAACAACATGCGCAGTACGCCAATCCTCCGGCACTATTCCCGTTTCTAATGACATTTGAAATATTTCTGCCATAGCCCCTGCTATTTCTACACTAACTTCCCTCAATGTCCTAGGGAATATCCTGTCCGGACCTGGAGACTTATCCACTTTTATATTTCTCAAAAGTGTCAGTACTTCCTCTTCTTTGGTCCTCATAGTTTCCATAGCTACTCTACTTGTTTCCCTTACCTCACATAATTCAATATCCTTCTCCTTGGAGTAAAATTGATGAGATCCTTAAAAATGGGGTGATTTATACCGAGAGATGGTAAAGGAAGCATGTTTGTGAGTGGAATATCGGAAGATTTTAATAGCAAAAGTAATAAAAGATGTTCAAGAGCAAGGAGGTAAAGGCAATAAATAATATTCTTGCTGGTAATGCCTATATCCTGTGAATTTAACGTGTAGACACAGGTGGATTTGATTTGCACAGAAAAGTAAGCCACAACTAGAATACTTGACTTAATTTAGAGATACAGCGAGGAAACAGGCCCTTCGGCCCACCGAGTCCATGGCGACCAGCGCTCACCCCATACACCAGTACTATCCTACGCACTCGGGGCAATTTACAATTTACAGAAGCCAATTTACCTCCAAACCTGTGGGTGGGTTTGGATGTTGTGCTCTACCCCAATGGAAAGGCAAATGTACTTGGGTACACAAGTGGTGAGTGATTCCAAGCTCTTTCGTTTTACAGCGAGCAAATTAAGTTAGACTTGCCCACCATATTGCTGAAGCCAAGTCAAGTTTCACTAATACTTGGTTGATATCAAAGATAGGCGTATTAAGGATATCTATGTCTTAAGAATTTGCTAAAGATTCTGACTAGTAGATGAATTTCTAATATACACTAGACTAAGTGGGACCCGTTGGTTCCCATTGTCACACGGGAGGCCTGGTCCCCCAACGCAATATTCCACCACTCATGCATAGCCCCAACTGCGCAGGTGCTTCTGACGGGTTCTCGGTGTGATGCCCATAATGCCCCCTCATCCCCTCACCTCCCCCCCCCCCTCCCCATGCACTCACTCCATCCCCCCTCAACCCCCCCCATCCACTCTTAGTGGCACTCCGGCAGCGTAGCCATTTACGCCCATTGTGTTCCCATTGAAACGTAGAACACGCAGGTCTTACTGCAAAGGCTCAGCAACGGACACAGCAAGAGGAAAAGGAATCTTTTAAAGCTTAAATTGTGAATAACTCTTAAAATATAACAACAATTTAAATGTTAAAGATGAGATTTATTAGCCGGGGAGGGGGACAGCTTCAGGCGGGGGTCGGTGGGGAGAAGCGTCCTGCAGCTGGGGAGGGGGACGGCTTTAGACGGGGCATGTCGGGGTTGGTTGGGGGGGGGAAGTGCTGCTGTGGCCTACCGCTGCCGTGACCGACCACTACCATGGCCTGCCTACACTGCCGCTGCCTACCCTGCCGCTGTCTACCCTGCCGCTGTCTACCTCTGCCACTGCCAAATGCTGCGGTGGCCTATTGCTGTTGTGGCCTACCGCTGCCGTGGCCTGCCGCTGCCGTTGCCTGTCACTTCAGGCGGGGACCGGTGGGGAGCATCCTGCAGCTTGTTACGGGGTCGGCTTAAGACAGGGGACAGTGGGGGGGGGGAGCGTCCTGCAGCTGGGGACGGGATGGCTTCAGGTGGGGGCCGGTGGGGGTACGGAACATCCTGCCGCTGGGGATGGGATGGCTTCAGATGAGGGCCAGTGGGGGGGGGGGGGGGGGGGGGGGGGGGGGAGCATCCTGCAGGTAGGGATGGGATGGTTTTTCCTGGAGGATTAGTACAAGTGTTGTGGGCCGAAAGGACGGATTTCTGGAGGGCTAGTATGGACAATGTGGGCCGAAGGAACTTTTCTTGCGCTAGTACAGATGTTTTGGGCCGAAAGGACTGGTTTCCGGAGGGCTGTTATGGATATTGTGGGCCGAATGGACATTCTTGGGCTAGTACGGTTGTTGTGGGCCGAATCAATTGCAACTGGGGACGGGGACGGCTTCAGGTGGTGCCTGTCGAGTTCCTTGGGGGGGGTGAAGCTCTGCCGTGGCCTACCGGTGCTGTGGCCTACCCCTGCCGCTGCCTACCTCTGCTTCTGCCGTGGCCTACCACTGCCCTGGTCTAACGCTGCCATGGCCTACCGTTGCCGCTCCCCACCAGCTTTGGCGGGGACCGGTGGGGAGCATCCTCCAGCTTGGGTCGAGGCCGGCTCCCGGCCTCGGCTTCACACAGCGGCAGCCGGCCCCGGCCCCAGCCTCACTCAGTGGCTCCCGGCCCGGGCTCCGGACGCACTCAGCGGCTCCCGGCCGCACTCACTCAGCGGTTTCCGGCCGCACTCACTCATCGGCTCGTGGCCGCACTCACTCACCAGCTCCCAGCTGCTCTCACTCAACGGCCCCCGGCTACACTCACTCAGCAGCTCCCAGCTCGTCGTGGTGGCTGCCACAGACATAGCCCCCACTCGCTCTCCACACTCGGCTCACTCTGCTCCTTCAGCTTTATTATCCTCGCCAGTGATTGACAGCAGGTGCTGGAAGGGGTGTCGCCGTCCCGGCGAATGACAAGAGAGAAGAACAATCTGCTGACAGAAGAGGAGACCAATCTGCGCATGCGCGGTTTTCAAGATATTTAAACCTTAATAACTTTTGTAAAATTCCACCGATTGGAACAAAACTTGGTACACTTGCAGCACAGGAGAATGGCAAAAAATCATAGCGCTATTGAATACCGTATTTTGCGCAAATGTAAAAACAATGCAAACCGAAAGGCAAGATGAGAGTTTTAGTTATGTGTAGATTAGTTTCAGACTAAAAAAGCTGAAAGTGAAATATTCAGGAGTTCAGTTTACTTTGATCACTCTCCATGTGTGAGTAAATGAAAGGATCTGATGACAATTGGACAAGATGTAGAAGTGTGGAAAATGATGGCAAACTGCCAATTTCATCGTGTGCTGAAGAAGAATTTCATTAAAGGATTACCTTTGCATCGTACCTCTAAATAATTAATGCTTAAATAAAGCAAATTCAATCGCAAATTGAACAAAAGATATTTCCGTGGAGACAACCTATTCTATTCTGTCAAACAGCGATAAGAAATTTGCATTGCGGAAGAGGTGTACAGATCTCCCATAGAGACCGCTGAACCCTCTTACACACTTTTATTTTGATCTAGTAATATATTAACAGGCTTTCCTCTCTAATATAAAATTCAACAATTGTTGAAAAATCTTTCTTTGTTTGAGCACACGGGTTTTGATCTTATTAAAGAATCCTCTTGCTTATAAATTGCCTGCATTATGGAATCAATTTAAGTGGTTACCAGTTGAATGCTTTTTACCGATTTTTAATATGTGGAAGAACGTTGTATGTTTCAAAGTAATTACTGTAAATTTTTGGTAGTCAGGGAGGTAAAGCTCTTTATTTAATGCTTTTAATTCATCCCCTTACTTTCGGACTATATGATGTCTCATTTAAATGCAGTTCTATCTTCAGAATCCGTATTACGATGTAATGAGGCTGCGTATGTCCCTACGCTTAGAAAAAAAAAGATCACAAGGAGTAACTCTGCAGGTCAGAAAGCATCTCTGGAGAAGATGGACAGGTGATAGATACTTAATGCTGGAGGAACTCAACGGGATAGGCAGCACCTCTGGAGAGAAAGAATGGGTGACGTTTCGGATCAAGTCGCGAAACATCACCCATTCCTTCTCTCCAGAGATGCTGCCTGTCCTGCTGAGATACTCCAGCATTTTGTGTTTACCTTCGGTTTAAACCAGCATCTGCAGTTCCTTCCTACACATGGACAGGTGATGTTTCTTGGTCTTACAAGTGCAGGTATGTAATAGCACACAGATAAATATGTAATAATCAATAGTACAATAAGTTAATAATAATTGGTAAGACTAGGTAAAATTAATAGTCCCAAAACCAAAGTCCATAATGGAACCAAAGAAAGTCATAGAAAATCATAGTTGCTGAGGTTAAGAGTCTGATGGTTGCTGGGAAGAACCTGTGTTGAACCTGGTGGTTGAACACTGTTAACAGGAAGGTGGAGCTTCATCCTGGTGGTAGTAATGAAATGAGAACATTTCCAGGGTGCTGTGGATGATAGTGCCTATATTACTTAGGCAGCACCTCTTATTGATCCCTTTGATTGGGAGGTAGTATGTGTGATGGACTGGGTGGCACTTTATGAGATCTCCTTTGTTCCTGGGCATTCAAGTTGCTGAACCAGGTGATGATGCAACTCATCAGTACGCTCTCATCTGTACATCTGTAGAAGGTAAATAGTGCATTCGTCAATCTCCTCAATCTTCTAAGGAAGTAGAGGTATTGATGATCTTTCATTGCGATTCCATCAATGTGCTGCGCCCAGGACAGATCTTCACAGATATGCACATCCTTTGAAGCAGTTGACCCTCTCCACTGTCACCCCATCGATGAAGACTGGTCCATGAATCCCTGGCTTTCCCCTCCTGAAGTCAATAGTCACCCCCTTGGTCTTGCTAATGTTGAGAGCAAGATTATTGGCCTCGCACCATTCAAACAGACAATCGGTCTCCCTCCTGTACTCTGACTGATATTCTTCCAACAACGGTGATATTATCAGCAAATTCATTCAATGATTCAATGATACTTAATTGACACATGTACCTAGGTGCATTGAAATGCTTTGCTTTGCATACAACCCGATAAAATCATGTAGCAGACCTCACCTGGGCATCGCACAAGTGAAGCCATGTTTTGGCGCCAACAAAGTTACAAAAGTTCACCGACAGTCCTATCTGCTACCTACCACCACATGTAGCAGCAAGCCCCCTCCCCCCCTCAAAGACGATGTTGGAGCTGAGATTGGCCGTACAGCCATGGGTATAGAGAGAGTAGAGCATATGACTGAGCACGCAAGCTGGAGCTGCTCCTGTGTTGATGGTGATCAAGGAGGAAGTGTTGTTGCAAATTTGTAGTGATTGTAGTCCGTCAACGAGGAAGTTGAGGATCTGATTATGTACAGACGAGCAGAGACGCAGTTCTTTGAGTTTGATGATAATTTTGATGTTGATGGTGGTGTTAAACACCAAGCTGTAGTCGATGCCTGATGTAAGTATTCTTGTTTTCTAAGTGGTCCTGTGCAGAGAGCCAGCCAGATCGCATCCTCTGTTGCTCTTTTAAAGTTGCTAAAACTATTAATAGTAAAATGGCGTGAAGAATAAAATTGGCATTCAAACCAATCCTTTAGGGTTGTTTGAGTTATATACGTATGCCTGCAATGAATGATTATTGCCAGATTTGGTGCTGATCTTGAACTACCATAAATAAAGTGACAATGAACTAGTGATGAGGCCGCATTTAGAGTATTTTGTTCAGTTCTGGGCGCCATGTGATAGGAAAGATGTTGTTAAGTTGGAAATGGTACAGAGAAGATTTATGAGGATGTTGCTTCGACTCGAGTGTCCGAACCATAGGGAGGAGTTGAGTAGGTTGGGATTCAATTCCCTGCAGCATAGGAGGATGAGGGGTGATCTTATAGAGGTGCACAAAATCATGAGAGGAATAGATCGGGTAGACACACAGAATCTCTTGCTCAGAGTTAGGGAATCGAGAACCAGAGGACATATGTTTAAGGTGAGGGTGGGGAAATATTTAATAGGAGCCTGAGGAGTAACTTTTTGACGCAAAGCGTGGTAGGTGTATGGAACGAGCTGCCGGAAGTGGTTGTTGAGGCAGATACTATCGCAAATTTAAGAAACATTTGTATAGGTACATGGTTAGGATAGGTTTACAGTGTCTCACAAACCTGATTGATTTTTTGAAGATGTGACCAAAAAAGGTCGATGAAGGCAGAGATGTAGACATTGTATATATGGATTTCAGCAAGGTTCCACATGGTAGGCTGCTATGGAAAGTTAGATCCCATGGGATTCAAGGCAAGTTAGCTGAATGGATAGAAAATTGGCATCATGGAAGGAAGCAGAGGGTGAAGGTGGAAGGTTGCTTTTCAGACTGTAGGCCTGTGACTAGTGGTGGGGCCATTGCTGTTTGTCATCTATATCAATAATCTGGATGACAAGGTACATGGCATGGTTAGCAAGTTTGCAGATGACACAAAAGTGGGCGGTATTGTAGTAGTCAAGAATTGCAGCAGGATCTTGATCGGTTGGCCAGGTGGGCTGAGGTTGATGGAATTAAATATAGAGAAATGTGAGGTGGTGCATTTTGGGAGCACTAATGGGCAGAACCTACACGGTGAACGATGGGGCTCTGGGAGTGTTGTAGAGCAGAAGGATTAAGGAATGCAGGTGCATAGTTTGTTGAAAGTGGCATCACAGGTAGATAGGGTGGTCAAAAAGGCTTTTGGCACATTGGCCTTCATCAGTCAGAGCAATGAGTATAGAAGTTGAGAGTCATTTGCAGTTGATTGAGATGTTGGTGAGGCCACATTTAGAGTATTGTGTTAAATTTTGGCACCATGTTAAAAGAAATATTGAATATAGGAGCAAAGAGGTCCTTCTGCAGTTGTACAGAGCCCTAGTGAGACCACACCTGGAGTATTGTGTGCAGTTTTGCTCCCCTAATTTGAGGAAGGACATTCTTGCTATTGAGGGGGTGCAGCGTAGGTTTACAAGGTTAATTCCCGGGATGGCGGGACTGTCATATGCTGAGAGAATGGAGCAGCTGGGTTTGTACACTCTGGAGTTTAGAAGGATGAGAGGGTATCTTATTGAAACATATAAGATTGTTATGGGTTTGGACACGCTAGAGGCAGGTAAAATGTTCCCGATGTTGGGGGAGTCCAGAACCAGCGACCACAGTTTAAGAATAAGGGGTAAGCCATTTAGAACAGAGATGCGGAAACACTTTTTCTCACAGAGAGTTGTGAGTCTATGGAATTCTCTGCGGTGGAGGCCGGTTCTCTGGATGCTTTCAAGAGAGAGCTAGACAGGGCTCTTAAAAATAGCAGAGTCAGGGGATATTGGAAAAAGCAGGAATGGGGTACTGATTTTGGATGATCAGCCATGATCATATTGAATGGCGGTGCTGGCTCGAAGGGCAGAATGGCCTACTCCTGCACCTATTTTCTATATTTCTAAAGAGACCTTGAGGTGTATCAGCAGTGCACCATTCACCTACTGCATCAGTGGAAGTTTGAAGTGGTGGATGTAGTCCAAATCGAGCAAACTACTTTGGATGGTGTTCAGCTTCTTGAGTGTTGTTGGCACTGCACTCATTCAGGCATTCATTTCCTCTCCTGATATATGCCTTAAGGATGGCAAAGAGCCGTTGTGGCTTCAAGACGTGAATTACTGGCTGTTGGTCTTGTAAAAAGCTGTTAAACATTTATTCAAATCAAGCCAATTACCACAGGGGATTAATTTTATTTGATCACAAGAGACAGACAAAAACTTCTTGGAGATAAAATAGAAAAGTGCTGGACAACAACGATTTACAAACAATATATTTATTTACTGTCAAGTAAAGCAGTCAACATGCAGGCAAAGGAGCCTTTCACAGCCAATAGTGGTTTTAAGCCTACAATATGTGACTGGACAGGCACTGGGCCTGTACCCGCTGGAGTTTAGAAGAATAAGGGGGGATCTAATTGAAACATACAGAATAGGGAAAGGCTTGGATAGAGTGGATGGGAGAGGATGTTTCCACTAGTGAGAGAGTCTATGACTAGAGGCCATAGCTTCAGAATTAAAGGATGTTCTTTTAGGAAGATGAGGCGACATTTCTTTAGTCAGAGGGTGGTGAAACAGTGGAATTCTTTGTCACAGAAGGCTGTGGAGGCCAAGTCAGTGGGTAATTTAAGGCAGAGATAGATAGATTTTTGATTAGTACAGGTGTCAGAGGTTATGGGAAGAAGGCATGAGTTAGGAGGGAGAGATAGATCAGCCATGATTGAATAGAGGAGTAGACTTGATGGGCTGAATGGCCTAATTCTACTCCTATCACTTATGACCTTATGACAGTTTAAGATTCTGGTGCTCCCTCCAGGATGTTGATGGAGAAGATTTAGTGATGGGAATGATGTTGAAAGAGCTCTTGGAGTTTATTGACAAGTAACAGAAACATTACTTGGCATTTATTAACCCACGCCTAAATGTCCCACAGGTCTTACTGCACACAGGTATAGGCTGTTTCAAACTGAGGAGCTGTGAATGTAACACTGCAAATATTAACCAGAAATTAGTATTCATGATTCACCCTATCTATTCCGCTTAAGATACACCTCCATAAGATCACCCCACAGCCTCCTGCCCTCCAAAGAATATAGTCCGAGCCTGCTCAACCTTTCCCTATAGTTGAAATAACTCAAGTCCTGACAACATCCTTGTGAATCTTTCCAGCTTTGAAACCCTTCCATTGGCAACGTGACCAAAACTGAACAGTCTGAATACTGCAAATGCGGCCTCACCCCCACACTTCCCTTCTCTGCTTTCATCCCCCATTCCTCTTTGCGGAAATATGCTCTTATGATCTATGAAACAGCAGTAGTCTGATAGTTTAGTTTAGTTTGGTTTTGTTTAGAGATACAGTGTGGAAACACGCCCTTTGGCCTACCGAGTCCACTCTGACACTAGTTCTAACCTAACCAATTTACGGAAACCAATTATCCTGCTCAAAAGGATAGGAGATGTTTCAGGTTGGGACCTTTCTTCAGACACAATGCATGATAAAATATATCTACTGGTACTTCACAGTTGTGGCCCACTTCCCCAAGTACAAATTCAGCAGAAAGTTGAAAGATGAGAGCCATAACTATTTTCCACGTTTATTTTCAAGACCTAGCTTGGTCGGCACAGTGGTGCAGCGGTAGAGTTGCTGAGGCACTGGTTTCATTCCGACTGTGGGTGCTGTCTGTATGGTGTTTGTACGTTCTCCCCGTGACTGCATGGGTTTTCTCCATGACCTTCGGATTCCACCCACAGTTCAAAGATGTACAGGTATGTAGCTAAATTGGCTTGGTAAATGTACCTGTAAAATAAATTGTCCCTGGTGTGTGTAGGATAGTGTTAATATGCAGCGATCACCGCGGACTTGGTAGGCTGAAGGGCCTGCTTCCACGCTGTATCTCTAAACTAACCTAAGCTAAACTAATTCTGGGCATTGCTTGCGAGGTTATAATGTTATTGTGTTTTTGTGAACGTTCTTTTTTTTAGCAATTTTGATATTGGCCAAGATGAAATCTTGTCAGCACCTTAGAGAAGCTCAGACTAAACAGGCAAATAAGTTGGTACCCAAGGGAGTGTGAAAAATGCTAACAGGCAAATAAGTTAGTACTCAAGGGAGTGTGAAAAATCCCAAGCCAAAATAATTGTAGATTTTTGCTGAGATTTCTGCACAAGTAAAATAAGGCAATGCTATAACCTATATATGGAGAAACACCACAATACCAAGAGGCTGTGGGCTTTAGTACTGAACCTGATGTTGCCTTAGTTTATACATTTCCCCAATAGAATACAAGTATTAATTTGCTTTCTAACACATCTATTCATATCCTGGCCATGCTGTGTGATAGTGTTGGGATATGTGAAAAATCCTGGGAGGCAGCAAATTGTGGATTGGGGGATCCATCACAGCAGTTTCTGAAAATCTTTCCACTATCCCATTGCAATTATACAACTCCAAAGCGCACCCAAACAAGTGGCCAAGTCAATCACCCGATCTGAACCCAATTGAGCATGCATTTTATATGGAATTGGACTCACTCTTTAAAAAAAAAGAAGCTTTTTGAGAAAATGAGTGATTCATCTATGAATTATGTGCCAAATGAGGCAAAAACATTTGGGTTAGTCAAAATACAATTAGATTCCATGAGAGTAAAGTTAATGTACTGGAGAGATGCACTTCAGTGAACCGAATGACCCTTTCTCAATCCGTTGTCTTATGTTCCTGTTACGACAATAATTATTTGTATCTCAGCGATTTTACTACAATTGACTGCAAGTGCATGCCTCATAAGTATTTAGATTTTCTCCATAGCATGTAATTAAAGTGAATTGCTTTCATCTATGCATCATATCTGTTGTCTATTAACATTTTGACCTTACAAACCTATACTTATTATTTAACAGACAAATAGAATTCAATATCATTGGAGGTTCATAAAATACATACATGCTCTCCATAATGTTTGAGACAAAGACCCATCATTTATTTATTTGCCTCTGTACTCCACAATTTGAGATTTGTAATAGATAAAATCACATGTGATTAAAGTGCACATTGTCAGATTTTAATAAAGGCCATTTTTATACATTTGGTTTCACCATTTAGAAATTACAGCTGTGTTTATACATAGTTCCCCCAATTCAGGGCACCATAATGTTTGGGACACATGGCTTCACAGGGATTTGTAATTGCTCAGGTGTGTTTAATTGCCTCCTTAATGCAGGTATCAGAGATCTCTCAGCACCTAGTCTTTCCTCCAGTCTTTCCATCACATTTGAAAACTTTTATTGCTGTTTATCAACATGAGGACCAAAGTTGTGCCAATGAATGTCAAAGAAGCCATTATGGGACTGAGAAACAAGAATAAAACTGTTAGAGACATCAGCCAAACCTTAGGCTTACCAAAATCAACTGTTTGGAACATCATTAAGAAGAAAAACAGCACTGGTGAGCTTACTAATCGCAAAGGGACTGGCAGGCCAAGGAAGACTCCACAGCTGATGACAGAAGAATTCTCTCTATAATAAAGAAAAATCCCCAAACACCTGTCCGACAGATCAGAAACACTCTTCAGGATTCAGGTGTGGATTTGTCAATGACCACTGTCTGCAGAAGACTTCATGAACAGAAATACAGAGGCTACACTGCAAGATGCAAACCACTGGTTAGCCGTAAAAAATAGGATGGACAGGTTACAGTTTGCCAAGAAGTACTTAAAAGAGCAACCACAGTTCTGGAAAAAGGTCTTGTGGACAGATGAGAAGAAGATTAACTTGTATCAGAGTGATGGCAAGAGCAAAGTATGGAGGAGAGAAGGAACTGCCCAAGATCCAAAGCATATCACTTCATCTGTGAAACACGGTGGTGGGGGTGTTATGGCCTGGGCATGTATGGCTGCTGAAGGTTCTGGCTCACTTATCTTCATTGAAGATACAACTGCTGATGGTGGTAGCATCGTGAATTCTGAAGTGTATAGACACATCATATCTGCTCAAGTTCAAACAAATGTCTCAAAACACATTGGCTGGCGGTACATTCTACAGAAAGGGACAATGATCCCAAACATACTGCTAAAGCAACAAAGGAGTTTTTCAAAGCTAAAATATGTTCAATTCTTGAGTGGCCAAGTCAATCACCTGATCTGAACCCAATTGAGCATGACTATTATATGCTGAAGAGAAAACTGTAGGGGACTAGCCCCCAAAACAAGCATAAGCTAAAGACCACCGTAATACATGCCTGGCACAGCATCACCAGAGAAGACACCCAGCAAATGGTAATGTCCATGAATCGCAGACTTCAAGCAGTCATTGCATGCAAAGGATATACAACAAGATACTAAACATGACTACTTTCATTTACATGACATTGCTGTGTCCCAAACATTATGGTGCCCTGAAATGGGGGGACTATGTATAAACACTGCTGTAATTTTCTACATGGTGAAACCAAAATGTATACAAATGGCCTTTATTACAATCTGACAATGTGCACTTTAACTACATGTGATTTTTTTCTATTACAAATCTCAAATAGTGGAGTACAGAGGCAAATAAATAAATGATGGGTCTTTGTCTCAAACATTATGGAGGGCACTGGACATCACCAAAAACATCACATTGATTTAGTAAAGTTAGTTTTACTTGAGGTCAAATTGAATACTTCCTGCTTCTTAAAAATAATATTAGAATTGAATTAAAAACTAATTCCGGTTTATTTAGAACCACATTTTTGATGTGGCCGCTCTTCCACCATCATTCCTTGGCATTGGCCCTAATAGCATCTGCATAAGCTCTATGTTGCATTAAAGTCACATTAATCCCATCGGTTTCTTTGTTCCCCTCACCATCAAGTTCCTTTTGATTTCTCCAGTCATTAAAGTTTGAAGTCTATAGCTTGGCCCTGAAATTCTCATCCAAGTTTCCAGCAGATTGGTAAAGTGAAGCACCAGAAAAGGGGGATGATTGTATGTTTGAGTTTTGTCATCTCTGGCCTCAACAATACTGGATCCCTGAGGATCTGTGTATTCCTTGTGTCAACCATTGCTTGGACTGTCAACGTGATGGTAGAGTTTCTAAATGCCGAGGCTGGTTTTGGTGGTGGGGGCAACCGCAGGATAATGCTGGGTGACTAACTTACCCAGTCCAGTTACCAGGGTAATGTAGCCAAATTCTTACACCAACAATCCCACCCTCTCCCAACAGCTCAGAGAAGCACCCTGCATGAGTGTAGACAAATCCATTTGGCTAATCCTGAGATTTTGAACTTGGCGGCATGGTGGCGCAGCGGAGGAGTTGTTGACTGACAGCGCCAGAGACCCTGACCATAGGTGCTGTCTGTACAGAGTTTGTATGTTCCCAGTGTGATCGTGTGGATTTTTTCCAGGTACACATAGAAAGAAGCAGGGCAGAGAACACATGGGAAATGCACCATGACTAGATTTCTATCCTCTCCAGGATGGGAAATTAATTTAGTTTAGTTCAGTTTAGCCTTTGGCCCACTGAGTCCACGCCGACCACAGTTATTGCACATAGCACACTAGGTACCTACACACTAGGGACAGTTTATAATTTTTACCAAAGCCAATTAACCTACAAACCTGTACATCTTTGGAATGTTGGAGGAAACCAGAGCACCCGGGGAAAACCTACGTGGTCACAGGGAGAATGTACAAACTCCGTACAGTTTTCAGTGCCGAATCTGGGTCTCTAGCGCTATAAGGCAGCAACTCTACCACTGCACCACTGTGCCGACCCCAATGATGCACGTACAAAGGAGGGGAAAGGAGCATGCTTACCATGGTGGGCGAGGGGGGTGTTGTACGGAGAAGGGGAAAGGGACTTTATTAATCTGTTGGGAAACCTTGCAGTCAACCCACACTCTGCCTTGAACTAACACCAGGCTCATCCTGCAAGTTGCCCTATGCAGTAAAGTTTTACATTACCCGCCCATCCCTGTGGCAACGACTTTGTACTGACTCGGTACAGGTGTCATGAAGATACAGCGGTAAAATTGCTTCCATATAGCATCCGGTACCCGAGTTCGATCCTGACTATGGGTGCTGTCTGTATGGATTTTGTACATTCTCCCTGTGACCTGCCTGGGTTTTCTCCAGGATCTCCGGTTTCCTCCCACACTCCAAGGACGTACAGGTTGGTAGACTAATTGGCTTGCTATAGTTGTAAATTATCACTACTGTGTGCAGGATAGTGTTGGTGTTGGAAACGTCACCCATTCCTTCTCTCCAGAGATGCTGCCTGTCCTGCTGAGTTACTCCAGTTTTTTGTGCTCTCTTCACATTTAGAGTATGTTGTTTGTGAGCAGTTCATTAATTCATTTGTGATAAGAGCAGAATTAGGCCATTCAGTCCATCAAGTCATCCCCGCCATTCAATCATGGCTGATCTATCCTTCCCTCTCAACCCCATTCTGCTGCCTTCTCCCCATAACCTCTGACACAGTTTTGGGTCCCATATCTGAGGCCCCACATCATATGTGCTGACATTGTGGAGGGTTCAGAGGTTTACGAGAATGATCCCAGGAATGATTGGGCTAACACATAATGAGCATTCAACGGCACTGGGCCTGTACTCAATGGTGTTTAGAAGGATGAGGGGTAACCTCATTAAAACTTACCGAATAGTGAATGGCTTGGATAGAGTGGATGTGGAGAGGATGGTTCCACAAGCCGAAGAATCTAGGACCAGAGGCCATTGCCTCAGAATAAAACGATGTACCTTTAGAAAGCAGTTAAGGAGGAATTTATTTTGTCAGTGGGTGGTGAATCTGTGTAATTCTTTGGATTCAACTTCAAATGGATATTTTTAAGGTGGATATTTTAAGTGTGGGTGTCAGGAATTGCGAGGAGAAGGCAGGAGAATGGGGTTGAGAGGGAGAGATACTGTAGATCAGCCATGAATGAATGGCGGAATAGACTTGATGGGCCAAATGGCCTAATTCTGTTCCTACTACGTACAAGCATATGAAATATAAGTCCTCGGTAAGCGAAATATGAGTGGTACTCCTGGCAGAACACATGGTCACAACTTTACAATCTCATTTCCCTCTTCTGGGAATAAGAGGAATTGCCAGGGGGCTGAAGATGATCATTTTTCAGAGCGGATTTTCAATGTGAATGCAGTATACCTGCAGAATCTCCTTGCTGTCACTCACGTGGAGAGCCAGTATAATGAACATCATTACCAGGGATATCAAGAAGATTCCAAACTGAATTGTGGGGGCAAGGCGACAGCCAAAAGGATTAATATGGGAAAAGATAAGCAGACTGTGATGGGCAGAGAGTCCTTACATTTTGCAGTCTGACGGAAAGGTTAATGCAGTGGTTGATGCATGGGTTTCAGTTTTTCAAAATTCCCTTGGTACAGGGGAGGCTCCATTTGAATTTAAAAGAGCAAATGTCTTTAATTAAAAGGAGAGAGACAGAAAGCAGGAAACTATAGATCAGTTAGCTTAAGATCCGTTATAGGAAAAATCTTGAAAGCTTTTATTAGAGTATGTTGTAGCACATTCGCACAGAACAGGCCCTGTGACCCAACTTGGCCATGCCACCCAAGGTGACCATCTACATGAGTTCCACATTTGAACCATGTTTCTCTAAACCTATACCGTTTGAACCTCTCACCCATGTACCTGTCCTAATGTCTCATGAATGTTGTTATTGTTCCAGCCTCAACTATTACCTCCATTAACCACAGACTCCCTTCCATTCCATATATGTACCACCCTCTATGTGAAAACATTAGCCCTCATGTTTCTATTACTTTTCCCCTTTCACCTTAAACCTGTGCCATTTAGTTTGTGATTCCTCAACCCTTAAGTAAAGAATAAATGCCCTCAGCTCATCAATACCCCTTATGATTTTATAAACCTGAGTCAGATCAATGTTCAGTCTAAAGAAGGGTCTCGACCCTAAACCTCACCCATTCCTTCTCTCCAGAGATGCTGCCTGACCCGCTGAGTTACTCCAGCATTTTGTGTCTACCTTCAGTCTTCTATGTTCCAAGGAATAAAGTCCTAGCCTGCCCAACCTCTTCATGTAACTCAGTCCCTGGAGGCCTAGTACCATTATTATAAATCTTCTTTGCCTTCCTTCCAGCTTGACAACATCCTTCCTATAGCAGAGTGACAAATAACTGAACACAATATTCCAATAGCAATTTTACTAATGCCTTGTTCAACAGGAACATAACGTCCCAGCCTCTTTACTTAATTCCCTGATCGATGAAGGCCAGCATGCCGAAAGCATTCTACACCATCTTGTCCACCAGTGACACCGCTTTTGGTAGTTGCACTCCTCAGTCCTTCTGATCTCTATTGGGATATTTTTTTAATTTTCAACTTATTCAAGGCAAAGTCAGCATGGTTCTGTGAAATGGAAATCATGTTTGCCCATTCATTGAAGTCTTTAGAACCTGTAAAATGTGTTGTGAATAAAGGGAAACCAGCATGTACTATATTTAAATTCAAAGATGGTATTTGACAGCTTGCTGCGTGAAAGAAATTTGCAGAAAATACAATAATCTTTCATGGAATTAACATATTGGTATGGCTCGAAGATTGGCTGGCTGACAGAAACCAGAGATTAGGTAGAAATGAATCTTACTGCCACATGGATGGTTGCTGGTGCTTTAATTTTTGATAATTTATATAAATGACTTGAAAGGAGACACCAACAGAATGGTTTTGAAATTGGTGATGACACAAATATGAATACTCTATTCTAAACTCTGCTATGTTAGGAGGCTAACAGGCAATGGAAGAATCCGTTCAAAGTTATTACATTTTGTCAAGTTAGCCTTGACAAAGTGTAATATTCTCCCTGACCCCTGGAAATTCCAAACACGCGAATGGTGTAGGAGGCGCTGTCTCAAAACAGTAGCTAGCATCACCATGGATCCACACCACCCTGGCCACGCTCTCATTTCGATCCTGCTATCGGCAAGATGGTAAAAGAGTCTGGAAACTGTAATGTCCAAGTTCAGGAACAGCTTCTTCCCAATGATCATCAAGCTATTGAACACTTCGAACTCCAACTGAACTCCGAACTATGAACTGCCTTGATTGCACTAGGGACTTTGGACTTTGCTTTGTCTTTTGCACTATATTGATTTTTTATTTATTGACCATTTTTCATGTTTGTTTATGATATTATCTATTGAGTATTGTGTTTACAAACCTGTTGTACTGCTGCAGGTAAGAATTTCATGCTTCCGTTTCAGAACATATAATAATAAAACAAACTTGACTCTTGCCATATAATGTAAAACCTGCATTTGGGAAAGCAGTGAGAACCTGAGGCCTTTTTGCCAGGAATATACAGAGGTTTGGAGAGAATGGAGAAGGAATGTAGCTCCTCAGAAGCTATTTGCTCACCCATTCCATCAATCACCATCTTGGAAAGACACCATGGGCTCCACAGCAGCCTTGTCCGCCATTTTAGAACACAATAAGGTGGAGTGGAAGCTTGTCAATCTTGACCCTGAGATGCAGTCAATGAAGAAGGGCAGGTTGGGTCAACCAGAACTCAATCACCAGTGAATTCCCATTATGTGTTCTCGTGAGGTACACTTTTTCCTGCAGCTGTTGGCAGTTTGGAAAATAGAGCAAATTTAATCTTTGACGTGTTTAAGAATTTGCTTAAAAATTGGAAACAAGCAACTTTATAAAGATGCTATCTCTGGTGTAGAAAGGTACTACTCCAATGATGTATACTAACTTAGAAATATATAGATATTTACATGGATTGTAAGTGCCAAACAAGACAATTGGGACTAGCTCAGATATTCTTTTGACGGACGAGTTGGATTGACGGTCTTGTTTCCAACCTGTGACTCTATGGCTCTATATTCAATAGATCATGATACAAATCATGATCTACGGGACAATTCCTTCGTCTTCAAAGCTTGGTTTTTGCTCTGGAATGCACTGTCCACTGCGGGACCTTATATAGACAGGTGTGGGCCTTTCCAAATCATATACAATCAATTTCATTTACCACTGGTGGACTCCAATCAAGTTGTAGAAACATCTCAAGGATAATCAATGGAAACAGAATGCAATGAAGCTCAATTCTGAGTGTTATAGCAAAGGGTTATTTATTTTTAGTTGCTTTGCAAAAATTTCTAAACACCTGTTTTCGCTTTTTTATTATGAGTTATTGTGTGTAGAATAATGATCATTTTAAAAAAATCCTTATTAGAATAAAGGGCCTGTCCCACGAGCATGCGACAAGCGCGACCAAACCGGAAGCGGGGGCCACACGGGGGTCGAGTGATCCCCGGACAGGGCCGGTCCCACCAGCATGCGACTGCATGCGGCGAGCGCAACCAAACCGGAAGAAGGGGCCGTGCGGAGGTCGAGTGAGTGACGTGAAGTTCGAGCGAAGTCCGCGGGAAGTTCGCGCGTGACGTACGACATCAAGACGTGCGTACGGCGTCGAGACGCTGCGTATGCCTGTCAAGGCAGTGCGTACAGCGTCGAGGCGGCTGTGGGCCGGCAGATCGTTGCCGCGTGGAATTTTTGAACACTGTCAGTTTTTCGGAGCCCCGCGTGATGTCGGGACCAGCTCCACACAACTCCATACGGCTCCGGCAATCGAAGTGGGATTGGCCCCGCGATGCCGTACGGCTCAAGCGACCACGTTAGGTCGCGCTTGCCGCATGCAGTCGCATGTTCGTGAGAAAGGCCCTATAGGCTGTAACGTAACAAAATGAGGAAAAGGTGAAGGGGTCTGAATACTTTCTGAATGCACTGTATATGTATACGCACGCATACATACACATAAAAAGTGCTTTATTAGTACGGGTGTCAGAGGTTATAGGAAGATGGCAGGAGAATGGGGTTAGGAGGGAGCGATAGATCAGCCATGATTGAATAGAGGAGTAGACGATGGGCCGAATGGCCTAATTCTACTCATATCACATGATCTGATGAAAACAAACAAACAATAATAGTGCAATAATTACCACAAATGGTGGACAATAAATGGAACAATAAATGTCTATGCAGTTGAGAGCTTATTGGAGGTTGTAGTGTTTAATAACCTAATGGCTGTGGGGAAGATGTCACCTTCGTCATCAATAACTAGACATAACATTACAAAAAGGCCGCTCTCCTTCCGACGCTCTCACTCGAGGCCACAAACTTCTCTTTCTGAATTTACTGCAGAGGAACCTTAATGTCCTTCACGGATGGGGACTTCCAAAGTAAGGTCAGTTTACTCACAGATCATTAAATCAATAAAAACCTTGTGTTGCTGCAGTAGAGCAAGGTCCTGAATGCCATATATAGAGATGCTTTACACTTGAGCTTCAAATAGTTGGAAGGATCTCGACACATAGAAATAAATCCACTAGATCCCACAGAAGGTTTAGAGAGATTAAAGCTGCTTCCAATCTCTATGGTTCATGCCACTGGGATGGGAGCTAGCCTGAGTAGAGAAAAGTTTGACTGGGTATTTCAAAGATGCCTCTTATCAAAGCCTCAGAATGAATGAATGAATGAATGAATGAATGAATGAATGAATGAATGAATGAATGAATGAAAACTTTATTGTCATTCAGATATACACCTAGACACAGTGCACCTTGAACGAAATTTCGTTGCATTTGACTCTCCAATCAGGTAAATAGTAAAAGTAAAAGTGCTAGGTGCGTCCATAAAAATGCCTCATGTGCATGGTTCTGTAAAATAAATATATATAAAAAGTTTTTTTAAAAGTGTCGATATTTAAAAAGTTCTAGCCTCGGTTTTGTTGATTGTTTAATAATCTTATGGCCTGGGGGATGAAGCTGTTGCAGAACCTAGTTGTCCCGCTCTTCATGCTGCGGTACCTCCTCCCAGAGTTAAGCAGTATAAACAGTCCAAATTGTGGGTGTGTGGGGGCTCTGGTAAAGCCCTTAGCTCTAATCAGACAGCGCTTGTACCCAATGTCCATGATGGAAGGAAGAGAAGTCCCAATGATTTTTTCCGCTGTCCTCACCACTCTCTGAAGGCACTTCCAGTCCGCAGCTGTACAGCTGCCGCACCACGTAGAGATGCAGCTGGTCATGACCGACTAACAGGTGCTCTTTTAGATAGGAGGTGAGGAGGAACATCTTTAGGCAGAGGGTAGTTAATCTGTGGAACTCATTGCTGCAGAGGGTTGTGGAGGCCAAGTCAGTGGGTATTTCTAAGGCAGAGATAGACAAATTCTTGATTAGAATGGGAATCAAGGGGCATGGGGAGAAGGCAGGAAAATGGGATTAGGAGGCAGAGATTAGCCATGATTGAATGGCGGAGTGGACTCGATTGGCCGAATTGCCTAATTATACTCCTATAATTTGTGAACGTGAACTATGCAGCGGTCAATTTTATGGAAAAGTCCTTTTGGGGCTATTTGGGTTTTTTGTGCTCCCCTCCTCCCATGCTGTACACTTTGGCAACTCAAAGGCAGCATGTGACTGGAATGAATGCACTTTTTTTTGTCCCTACATTAAAAGTTCGTACAAGTTTAAGCTGCTTTGAAATGGTTCAGATAATTAAATTGCTGTTTCTAAAACCTTCACAGCAGCCCAGAAATTGATGTTAATGAGCCAGCGTTACACTGGTTGTGCTGTGAAATGTGTGTGATGAATGGAGAACATTCCAGAAAGAGCTGGTAGCCAGGACAACCAGACAACCTGCTATTATTGGAAGTTGCTCAGTGCAATGTAGATAAAGTGCTATACTTCACTCCATATAACCTTATCAGAAAGCAGGTAACAGTCGGATAACACTCTACATTCTGCATCAGAATCATAATTCAAAGGAAAAGTAAATCTGACTTGTGGATGAAAGCCAACTACTGAATCCAACTAAACCGTGTATTTCGAGATATTGCAGCCGTCGTTTAAGCAAAAGTGTTTTATTGGTAACAGTATTAAACTTTCTCATCCACAGCTTATCTGATGTGAGAAAGTTTGCTCCTTATTCATGTGAGGTGTAAATTACTAAGATTTCCACAGAGAATGCCTAGCCTCAGGCAAATGGCCAGTGACAGCCTGAACAGTTGTGCAGTGTGGAATACATGCTGTGTTTAGAATGGATGGCTACCATTTATGCAAAAAGTTCAGACAGCAGGAGCCATGTTCCACCCACCAGGGTCAGTAGCTTCTGCTTATACATCTTTATGGCCAAATTCACCACCATCTGTTCCACGTTCTTTCACATAATCTGCCAGAGAGCTCGAGGTTTACACGCTCCGAAAATCTGTTTCAATAAGAAAGAGACGGAAAGCTTCTTTCATGCCTTCTCTCCAGCCCTTTCCCGATCCCTCTGATACTACAAAAACGAAGCGTTGTTTCAACATTTCCAACAAAAAGTGACGAACACTGCCCAGTCCAGCACTGGGTGTTGACTTCCTCCTGATCGAAGGGTTCTACAAGAGTCGCTGCCAAGAGTCCACTCTCTTCTCTGTGCCCCAACTGCATGATTAGTTTAGTTTAGAGATACAGTGCGGAAACAGGCCCTTCGGCCCACCGAGTCTGCAACAATAATACAATACAATACAATACAATTCAATTTATTGTCATTTGGACCCCTTGAGGTCCAAACGAAATGCCGTTTCTGCAGCCATACATTACAAACAAATAGACCGAAGACACAACATATTTTACATAAACATCCATCACATTGCTGTGATGGAAGGCCAACAAAACTTTTCTCTCCACTGCACTCCCCCCCCCCCCCCCCCCCCCCCCGATGTCAGAGTCAAAGTCAAAGCCCCCGGCGGGCGATGGCGATTGTCCCGTGGCCATTTAAGCCACGCCGGGTGATGCAAGGTCGCACGCCGGGACTTGGTGTTAGAGCCCCCGGCGCGCGCTCGCAGTCCCGCAGCCATTCCAAGCCGCGCGGGGCGGTGATGTAGGACCCGCTCCAGGAGCTCTTCAACCCCGCAACTCGGGCGGGAGAAGTCGCCGTTGCGGGAGCCCTGTAAAGCGGTATCCCCCCAGGGACCCGCGGGCTCCCGGTGTCACTGTCCGCCAAACCCGCAGTTGCAGCCACCGAATCTCCGGGGGTCGGGTCGCAGCAGCGTCCACCACAGCTCCACCCGCTCTGGACTCGGCCAGCTCCGCGACGGTGAGGTGAGTGTCGGCACTGGAGCCCCCGGTCTTCCTGTTGGAGGCCGCTCCTCGTTGCAGCCCCAACGACAACGGAGACCCGACAAAGAAAAGGTCGGGTCTCCCGTGCAGGGAGAGATTTAAAAGTTACCCCCAACCCCCCCACAAACATACCCCAACAAAAATAACAAAAACTACATTAAAACATAGACATAAAATAATAAAAACGCAGACGGACTGCAGAGGCCGCTGCAGACGAGAGTCGCGCCGCCTACCGGAAGTTCCGAAATACCGAAATACCGAACGAACAGCGATCCCCACACATTAACACTACTCTACACACACTAGGGACAATTTTACATTTACACCAAGCCAATTAACCCATAAACCTGTACGTCTTTAGAGTGTGGGAGGAAACCGAAGCTCTCCGAGAAAACCCACGCCGGTCACAGGAAGAACGTACAAACTCCGTACAGATAAGCACCCATAGTCAGGATCGAACCCGGGTATCTGGCGCTGTACAGAAGTAGCACTACCACTATGCCACCATTTTCCCCACCATCCCTTCCCCCTCCAACCTTCACCATCCCCTTCCACCTAGATCCCTTTCTATGTATTCACATTTATAAGGTCATGTCATGTGATTGGAGCAGAATCAGGCCATTTGCCCCTTCAAGTCTACTCCACCATTCAATCATGGCTGATCTATCTCTCCCTCCTAACCCCATTCTCCTGCTTTCTCCCCATAATCCCTGACACCCGTACAAATCAAGAATCTTGAATTACTTCAGCGTTTTGTGTCTACTATTGCAAGTCAAGTCTGATGGGTTCGAAAATTAATAGAAGTATAGACACAAAAAGCTGGAGTAACTGGAATTTTAGCATCTGTTTTCTGCAGCGATGCTGCCTGATACGTTAAGTAACTTCAGCGTTTTGTGTCTATTATTGCAAGTGGTGGGCTATATTCATAGAATTTTAGCATCCATTTGGATGTCCATTTGGAATAAAACCACAATCAGATAAAAAAATCAGTTGCTACAGTATCTCTCTCAATTAAAGCCAATGGTCCGAAACCAAAAACAATTAAGTCAAGCATTACAGCATCACTGTCAGCCAAATCAAATAATAAATACTGTTACCTAATTTGTTGAGGGCAATCATATCACCACCAGTCACGTTGAATGATGCACATCATAAATAGTTAAATCAAGTTGTACATTACCACTGACAGTCAGATCTGGTGATAGAACGTATTAAGGCCAATTATTGCCGGTCAGGTTAGCCAGCACTGTGTGCCACCACCTCTAATGAATAGGAGAATCACGAGATCACAAAGAGATGAATGTATGGAAAGAGTACATTCAGCCTTTCACATTTAGTTTTTAGTTTAGTTTAGAGATACAGCGCGGAAACAGGCCCTTCGGCCGACCGAGTCCGCACCGACCAGCAATCCCCGCACATTAACACAAGCCTACACGCATTAGGGACACTTATACCAAGTATACGAACCCATGCCAATTTACCTACAAACCTGCACGTTTTTGAAGTGTGGGAGGAAACCGAAGATCTCGGAGAAAACCCACCCAGTCACGGGGAGAATGTACAAACTCCATACAGACACTACCCATTGTCAGAAACAAACCCGTATCTCCGGCACTGCAAACGCTGTAAGGCAGCAAGTCTACCGCTGCGCCACCGTGCCACCCTGTGCTGGTTCTATGCAAAACAAATGCATTTCATCCACCATCCACTGTGCACTCCCTGCGGCTCTGCAAATAGTACTCTGAAATAATTTCCCAACAAACAGGTTGCTGGAGGAACTCAGTAGGTTGAGCAGTATCTGTGGAGGGAAATGGACAGTCGATGTTTCGGGCTGGGCCCTTCATCAGGATTGAGGGAATCATCGAGGGACTGCCAGCATAAAGAGGTGAAGAGGAGGAGGCGTGGGGCAAGATTTGGCAAGTTGATGCATAGAGACAGGTGAGGATGAGTTGATTGGCAAATGGTCTTGGGTGGGGAGGGAATGGTGGAGATCGTGACAGAGGCGAGAAGGTGATAGGTGATGGCAATAATGGGCTGTAGATGATGGAATGTGATACGAAAGAAGGTGAAGCGTGGAACCAAATAAGGGGGGTGGGGGGGGGGGGAGGGCAGAAGGGAACAGTGGGGGGAGAGAGGGGTGTTGAGGGAAACAAATGATGGACAGATGGGGGAAGTGGGGAAACGAAAATAAAATGGATTGTACAGGGCTGTGGGGATAGGGCATAGAAAAGAAGGGTGTGTGTGTGAGAAGACATGAGTAGAACAGAAGAAAAAAGAAAGGGACAGAGAGGGAGAAGGTCACCACAAATTGGATAATTCGGTCTTCATGCTGCTGGGCTGTGGACTACTCAGGCGGAATGTGAGTGCCGCTCCTCTAGTTTGCACTCGCTTACCAAATTTGTTTTTGAATGAATCTGTCTTTATTACTCCACTGGCAACGTGTTTCAGAGCCTAAACACTTGCTCCATGAAAAAAGTATTCCTCATTTGTGTCGAAGATATATTTGAATTGAAGGTTAAGATCCAGATCTTGCTTTCTGCCGACATATTAGATATTATGGGAATCAAGGGATTTGAAGTTATTGCAGGAAAATTGCCAAGTGGTACAAGATCAGGCATAATTATATTAAATGGCGGAGCAAGAACGATCGGCCAAATGGCTCACTCCTGTTTCTGCTTGTTATGTTCTGATGTAAATTAGTCTCTTTCCTCCAGATGTATTTTTTACTCTACTTATCCTGGCTTTGAAAATGTTCTTTTCCTCGCTAAACTATGTTCTGCTGTCTCTTTCCTATTGCCGTCCTTTGGTATTGATTTGGATCATATATTTGAGAAAATATTTTTGTAGCAAAAACCTAGCCATTCACCTCTACCTGACATTTTCTTTACCTTGAAAAAAATGGTTCTACAATCAAACTGTTAACTTGTTTATCCTTTCAACAGACCTTTTTGTTGCTTTTATCAAGGGACGTTGTAAATTTATCAGCATTTATTATTTATCCCTATTTACCCCTGAACTGAGGAGACTGGATCAATCACATGGTTGGGTACAAGGACCTACAGATGCTCATTTACAAAAAAGGATAGAGTGCTGGAGTAACTCATTGGGTCAGGCAGCATCTCAAGAGAATATGGATAGGTAATGTTTTGGGTTGGGATCTTTCTTCAGGCTGATTGTGGTGCGGGGGGGGGGGGGTGGGTGGGAGGGATATGGAGAAAGCTGGAAGAGAGGAGGGGCATGGAAAGCCTGGCGAGTGATAGGTGGATGCATTTAGGGGGGGGGGGGGTTAATAGGCAGATGGTTGGACAAAGGCCGGAATGAAAAGACAAAATAAGATAGGTAAGGATAGAATTGTATGTATGGGTATGAATTGTGGGGCCAGAGGAAGGAATATAAGTGGAGATGGGGGGGGAGGGGGGGAAGAAATGGGTGCGAGTCCAGGTGAGGCACAAGGAAGAGGGTCTGGATTTACATACATGCAAAGGGCAAAGGACAAAGGACATTTATTGTCACGTACACCTTTGGTGTAGTGAAATTTGAGTTGCAGCACACCATTAAAAATAAAATACAACATTAAAGAATTTAACATTGAACATAAAAACATCTCCCCACAATGGTTCCCACTGTGAAGAAAGGCAACAAAGTCCAGCCCTCTTCCTCTTGTTCACCCATGGTCGGGCCTATTGAGGCCTCCGCAGTCGCTGTGACGGCGGCCCGATGTTTCAGGCTCTCTCGCCGGATGATGGAGCTCCGGTGTCGGGAGAACACTCTTCAGCGGCTTGAAGTGTGTAGAACGGCCACTTCCTCCCCGGAGACCGCGTCTCCCGAAGTCCACAGGCCGCGCTGGTCGGAGCTCCAACACTGGTGATCTCGACAAGAGATCCCAGGCTCCGTGGTGTTTAAAGTCAGCGCCGCCCGCAGCTGGAAGCTCCGTGACCACAGCTCCGCGATGTAGGAGTCAGCGGTCACAGCACTCCGGAGCTTACCACACAGTGACCCGGGTAATGCATTGGCTGCTCCGCGATGCTGCTTCAGTGCTGTGCCACCTCCGAAGCTGAGGTACTTGCCGGTCCTGGCAGGAAACGCCGCTCCAGTCCCGTTGGTAGGCCGCGAGGAAGGGGGAAGATGCGGCTCAGAGAAAAGCCACATCTCCGACCAGGTAGGGACTGAGAAATACATCCCCCCCCCCCAACATAAAAAAGACTAGACCTCCAAAACAAAATCTTCAACACACTAAAACATTTTTTTAAAGAGTGAGAAGACAAACAGCTGCAGGTGGGGCAGCCATACTCGACAGCGCCCCCACATGCCAGACAAACTAAGCATAGCAGATTTCCACTTCTGAAGGAACCTGTTGATTATAAAAGAAATCCAATGGTTGTCATTACTGAAATTTTTTTAATCCAATTATTCCGGAATTAATAAGGAGAATAGATAGGGTAAATGCATAGTGTTCTTTTCCCAGAGTATGGAAATCGAGAACCAGAGGACATAAATCTATGATGCGGGGGGAAAGATTTAATAGGAATCTGAGTGGTGACTTTATTTTACACAAAGGGTGGTGGGTATATGAAACGAGCTGTCAGAGGAGGTAGTTGAGGCAGATACCATCACAAGGTTTCTAAAATATTTGGACAGGTACATGGATTGGATAAATTTAGGTGGATATGGGCCAAACGCAGGCAAGTGGGACTAGTGTTGGTCAGCATGGGCAAAATGGGCAGAAGAGACAGTTTCTCTGTTGTATGATCCTATGACTATGACTTTAATTCCTTATATTTTAGAGATAGCATGGAAACAGGTCCTTCGGTTCACCAGGTTGGCTCACTCCCTCTATTGATCACCCATTCACACTAGTTCTACGTAATCCCACATTCTCATCGGCTCCCCTGCACATTAAGAGTGATTTATAGACGTCAACTAACCGATAAACCTGCACACCCTTAGGATGTGGGATGAAAGCAGGGCACTCAGTCACAGGGAGAACGTGCAAATTCCACATAGACAGCACCCAAGGTCAGGATCAAACCTGTGCACTGTGAAGGATCTGCTCCATTTTTATATAATTATTTGAAGTTACAATCCCCAGCTCACATGGAAGAATCTGGACTAATTTTGCTAGAACTCGGGTTGCTTGTCCAAAAACCTATCTAATTAGAGTACCGTGACCTTGGCCTAATCCATTGATATTCTCACAGCTTGCTTTCAGTTTAGTTTAATTTAGAGATAGAACTAATATACTAACAATACCAGACAATAAATTGATAATGCATATAAGATAACAAGATCCTTCCAATCGACTACTATTGTCAGTTTAATTAGGAGGTACATTTTTAATACCAGACACCCTGTTGGCACAGTATTATTACCAGCCAAATCAAGGGGCATTGTACCCCTGTCGAATATGGTGTCAAGGCCACTTAAATCAGACAACACACCATTTTAATGTGAATCTGATCATGCTGCAATCACACCTAGCCAACCAATTCACACCAACATAAAGCTGTGTACCCAAATTCACACAATCAGTTTATCACCCTTGTGCTTTCTACATCATGTTGACTCTGGGCAACACTTTGAAAGTGTCAATGTTGTCTTTCATTCCCTCCACAGTTTCACCTCTAATATACCTGCAATCTTCTCCAGCCCCAATTCACTGAGATCTCTGAAAAAACACAAGGTGCTGGAATAACTCAGCAGGCCAGGCAGCATCTGTGGAGCGAATGGATAGGTGACGTTTCAAGTCTGGAACGTTTCTTCAGACTTTACTTGGTCTTATTCTGACCTATCCTACCTTCCCAGTTTTAATTGATTCACAATTTGTAGCTGCGACTTCGGTTGAACTTGGCAGAGAGTTGTTATCTACCTCACCAAACAACCCCTCCTTTGAAAGACTCTTAAAAATCCTAATTCTTTAACCAAGCCTCCCTCCTGAAAAACAATAAATTTTAATCGATAACATTCCTGAGAAACTACCTTGTGTTTCGTAGTATAACCATATAACAATTACAGCACGGAAACAGACCCATCTCGACCCTTCTAGTCTAGTATGAATGGTGTTATTATATAAATAAAAGTAACCATCGTTATAATGCTGGATACAATCTAGGAGGGGTTAAGTCCCTGACTGCATGGTGCATAAATGTGATCACACTAGTAAACTCCAGTCTGATATCAAGCTTGCTGGAATGGCGATGAAGTGCTAATTACATATTCAAGTGGAGAATTATTATTTATAATCTCAAAACATTTCAGACTGCTATCTGTGGCAAGCTCCTGCCGACAATGTCCTTCATCCAAATGTCATTAAATTTTGTTTGTTGCTAAAGTAGACACATGGGATTGACAGATCACACAAATTAAGGAGGATAGTACTGAATTCCGGTTCTCTCTTCTCTTACTCTAGCTTCCCTGGCTGGCATTACTATCATACCAATAGTATTAATGTTTATTTTTAAATGTGGTCTAGTTTAACTGTTACTTGAGGAGGTTAGCTTAAATTGAGAGTGATAGTCAATTTTGTTCTTTTTTAGCATGAAAGAAACAAAGCATCGGCAGGCTTAGATTTCCAATCAATTATCTGGGTAAAATAGAGACTATTTGTGACAACATCTAACATTTCAATCTCGAAGATGTTCAATAAAGCTCTCGGTGTTGATCTCTGGATCATATTGTCATTGAACCGCTTAAAGGAGAGGAATACTCTGAATTTTAAGTGGCATGAAGACCACCATGGAATTCAACATATTGAAGCTGACAACATCGCCTACATAACATCTTGAAAAGTGTGATACTGTGGGTTTTCATAATCATAAAAACTATTAACAATGAAAGAAAGAAGCTTTTTGGCTCATGTCTACACTGACCAAACACTGTTCTGGGATTGGAAATTTCACTCACACACAAGATGTTTTGTATTTTATTCAAATCCTGCAACTCTCAGTTGTCATTATAATCCGCAAACTCTTAACTCATTTAATGCTGCATTTAATTACTGATTCTTAACTATCTCCTTACGGACAAATCTCTTCTGGATGGATTTCTGAATTAATATAAGGTATATCTCTATGACATACTTTATTGCAAAGAAGGTATAATTATTAATTAGTTCTTTCCTGGCTTAGTATTATCTAAATTGCAATGCACATTGTTTTCTTTATATCTCCAAAAAACATAATTGCATATCCACATAACACAACTTTCATTTTCCCACAAGGAAAGTGCACAATATTGTCCATCTGCATGTTTCTTACTGCAGGTTTCTCAGAGAGATGGCTGTCAGCTAGGATCATGGTGTCGTACAAAAGGCCTCATGTATACTGCATGCCTAAACATTCACAATATCCAATGAATTATGAAAGACATTTTCTTTCTCCCTCTACTGGTGGAATGCAGATAGTGTAATGTTATAATACACTCAATATTCTCCTGGTCCTGAAAATGCAAAGACATCTGTATCTTTCATTTGATCCTGCTCCATTGCTGTGATATTGGGTGGAGATGCAGAAGGGAAAACCTGCTCACAATAGGTCAACAGTCTTCTCCACTAGAATTACTGACAGAATGGGAGTAGCAGCACAAAGGTTCAAACAATGTTTACGACTAAAATGGTCTAGCATGTGTCATTGTGATTCCAGGGATTTTACCTCAGTTCTCACATTATTGGAAGCTACATTATCAATAGACAATAAACTATAGACAATAGACAATAGGTGCAGGAGTAGGCCATTCGGCCCTTCGGCCCTTCGAGCCAGCACCGCCATTCACTGTGATCATGGCTGATCATCCACAATCAGTACCCCGTTCCTGCCTTCTCCCCATATCCCTTGACTCTGCTATCTTTAAGAGCTCTATCTAACTCTCTCTTGAAAGCATCCATAGAATTGGCATCCACTGCCTTCTGAGGCAGAGAATTCCACAGATTCACAACTCTCTGTGTAAAAAAGTTTTTCTTCATCTCTGTTCTAAATGGCCAACCCCTTATTCTTAAACTGTAGCCCCTGGTTCTGGATTCCCCCAACATCAGGAACATGTTTCCTGCCTCTAGCGTGTCCAATCCCTTAATAATCTTATGTTTCAATAAGATGCCCTCTCATCCTTCTAAACTCCAGAGAATACAAGTCCAGTTGCTCCATTCTATCAACATATGACAGTCCTGCCATTCCGGGAATTAACCTCGTGCACCTATGCTGCACTCCCTTAATAGCAAGAATATCCTTCCTCAAATTTGGAGACCAAAACGGCACACAATACTCCAGGCATGGTCTCACTAGGGCCCTGTACAACTGCAGAAGGACCTCTTTGCTCCTGTACTCATCTTGTTATGAAGGCCAACATGCCGTCAGCTTTCTCCAATTCCTGCTGTACCTGCATGCTTACTTTCAATAACTGCTGCATGTGATGTAGACTATATCTTTGGTCACAGGATTAAAAAACTTAAGCGGTTAGTCATTGGAAAATGAGAAGACTCTCCAAGAAAATGTCTATAATATGAGATATTGCAATTGTTTTCCTTTACCAATTTCAAACTACCTTTTTCTGTGATTGTGAGGATTTCTGGGTGGCACGGTGGCGTAGCGGTAGAGTTGCTGCCTTACAGCGACAGAGACGGGTACAATCCTGACCACTGGTGCTGTCTGAACGGAGTTTGCACATTCTTCCTGTGATGGCATGGGTTTTCTCCAGGTGCTCTGGTTTCCTCGCACATTACAAAGGTGTGCAGGTTTGTAGGTTAATTGACTTCTGTAAATTGTCGCTAGCGTGTAGGATAGAACTAGTGTATGGGTGATCGTTAGTCGACAGGGACTCAGTAGGCTCAAGGGCCTGTTTCCACACTGTGTTTCTAAACTAAAATAAAGAACCAGCAGGAGAAACATACTACAGGTCCCCAAAGATCCAAAAATAGTTGGAAAGGAAGTAAGCCAAGGAATAGCTATAAGGTTTATTTTTTTATAAAAATAGTCCACCACAGAGCTTCATTACAAAGAGAAAGGATTGTAATTAATTTAAATTCAGCACAGGAGATGTTGCAACATTCACTTTTCCACACTTGAATTAATAATTCTAAGCTTGTTAGAAAAGCCTTTCAATTCTTGTTGAAAGGAAAGATAAAGAATAAGACATATCATAGAATAGAGTGAGTTAGAATAGGAGAAGCTGAACTTGCGAACTGGTTACTAATTTGTAAAGCAAGTGTAAAGCATTGAGTGAGAGGTGTCGGTGTGAGACCCTTCCGTGTGAGTGCTCTTAAAGCAACAATTCTCAATGGCCACTGTCACGGTGGCACAGCGATACAGTTGCTGCCTTACAGCGCTTGCAGCGCCGGAGACCCGGGTTCGATCCCAATTACGGGTGCTGTCTGTACGGAGTTTGTACGTTCTCCCCGTGACCGCATGGGTTTTCTCCGAGATCATCGGTTTCCTCCCACACTCCAAAGATGTACAGGTATGTAGGCTAATTGGCTTGGTATATGTGTAAATTGTCCCTAGTGTGCGTCGGATAGTGCTAATGTGCTGGGATCGCTGGTTGGTGCGGACTCGGTGGGCCGAAGGGCCCGTTTCTGCGCTGTATCTCTGAACTAAACTAAACAAGATCTGTTTCTGTAAGTAGGAGGCTGAACCTGCTGATCTAACCCAGACTGACAAGGCAGGCACAAGAGCAGATATTCTATTTCTCTGACGGGTGTCCTAACCTCAAGTTACTGGTTGGAGGAAGCATCAAAGCAGTTGAGGGGTGCACTACACTTCTACAAAGAAAGCAAGAGGCTTCAGTTGGAACATGATCATGTTGGCTTGTCTATCAGAATGAGTTGCCTCATTGCCTTCAGTGGCCAGGTTAGGACTGCCCTACCAACCTGTGCTTAAGCAATCTTACCTCTGCCCATCTTAGTGTTACATTAGTGAGTTCAAGCATAGGATGTTGCCCTATGATCGCATTGTCATGTAATGAGGATCTTGTATGTTGTGATGTTATGCACACGTTGCATGCGTTGATTTTTACATTGTGCATTATGTTTATATTAAAGTATTAATCTGGACACAAGGTCGAAATATCATTCAGTCTTACAGTATGCAAAATACATGCGCTGTATGGTGGAATTTCCGGACTGGTAGGTTTCTTTTGTTTTTTATAAAGTATATAACAAATATAATAATATATATATATATATATATATATATATACACAGTGTCCTGATTTGAGCAAGGACTTTCTTGCTATTGATAGAGTGCAGCATAGTTAATTCACCAGGTTAATTCCCAGGATGGCGGGACTGTCATATGATGAAAGAATGGATCATCTGGGCTTGTATACACTGGAATACAGAAGGATGAGAGGGGATCTGAGAGAAACATATAACGTTATTAAGGGATTGGACACGCTAGATGTTGGAAACATGTTCCCAATGTTGGGGTAGTCCAGAACCAGGGGCCACAGTTTAACAAAAAGGGGTAGGCTATTTAGAACAGAGCAGAGGAAACACTTTTTCATACAGAGAGTTGTGAATTTGTGGAATTCTCCGCCTCAGAAGGCAGTGGAGGCCGATTCACTGGATGCATTCAAAAGAGAGTTAGATCGAGCTCTTAGGGCTAGCGGAGTCAGGATATGGAGCGAAGGCAGGAATGGGATACTGATTGTGGATGATCAGCCATGATCACATTGAATGGCGGTGCTGACTCGAAAGGCCGAATGGCTTACTCCTGCACCTATTGTTTATGTATCTATGTATGTATATGTATACACGCACACACATAGACACACACACACGCATACATATATTGTTTATCATGCCTGTTACAAAGTACTATTTTAAAATATCTGTTGTGCTGCTGCAAGTAAGAATTTAATTGTTCTGTTTCAGGACATATGACGAAACAACTGTAGATTCCAGAACCTCCAGTTCTTTCTCAAACAACTCTTAATAAGGTACTCAGGTCAGGGAACAAGACTATTAAGTAGCACACGTTTCAGACTTTAGGAGGAACAAAAGAGAAATGTTTGGACGCGCATTGTCTGCAGAGCATTTGAAGCCGCGGTCTCTGGAGGGGAAGAGCCGATTCTGGACTTACCTGGACTTTTACCTGTCTGCACATCTGGACGCCTGCAGCTACGGCTGCAGAGGGTTGAGGTCCCGACCACGGGGGAAAATGGAGGAGGACTGGCCAAATTTTGTGCCTTCCACACAGTGATGAATGCTGTGGTGGATGTTTGTGTTCAATTTTTAGTGTGTTTTGTGTTCTTTATCATTGTACCACTGCTGGCAAATTCATTTCACTTGCACTTTATGTGCAATCTGACGAATAAAACTGATTGTATTGTCTTGTATTGATTGTTAAATCGGCAAGAGATGAGGAAACGTTTTATAGGGTGATAGGTTAGGTCAAGGCTGCTATGAGATTACAAACTTTTCCTTATATTTTGCCGAGGGGGCTGTCGGTTGACTATGTCATGACACTTACCAACAATTTTGTACCAGCTTCTGGAGATATTCTTCCAGATAGATAAATAAAGGTTGCAAAACAGCTGGTTCTTGGGAAGCCCTTGCTTCATTGATTCATAAGAGTAGACCATTTACTTACAAATCCCTGGGCAGATGGATTTCAAATCTGCCTCAAATCTGTAAGTGAGTAATTTGTTGTAGGAAATTGTAAAGCCAGCTAGTCTTGGCAACCCATGTAATTTTCTTACAATAACAATTTGGAGTGGAGACATCACATTGGTTTTTAAGACACTGAATCATACTTGTTCTGGTGAATAAAACAATTTATTTTCAATTCTTTGCTTAAGAGATGCTAACTGCCACAATAGTTACCAGAATACACAGACACATGCCTTTTACATTTAAAATTCTACACCACAGTACAATGCTGTCAGTGAGTTTCTGCAGCTTGTTTACAGAAGTGGGTCGACAGTTCAATGAACAGAAAACACCATAGCTTGAAACAAGTCATATGACACATGTGTATGGATTTCAGTATCATCAGATGGTCATCTGTTAGCTGAGCTCAATAATGGCAACCTTGTCTCTGAACTTATTGAGGGATCACATCTATTATTGGGTTTGTTAATGAAGACTGACACTAAAACAGCAGCTCAGCGAGGGGGCTGCATTATTGGAGGTGTCTTCTTTTAGATTCTATATGAAACCAAGGCAGATACACAATCACGTTGCACTATTTTACATATGAGCATCAAGTTCAGACAGTATCTAAACCAAAGGTAGCTACAAAATGCTGGAGTAACTCAGCGGGACAGGCAGCATCGCTGGAGAGAAGGAATGGGTGATGTTTCAGGTTGAGACCCTTCTTCAGACTGAAGAGACCCATCTGAAGAAGAGTCCCAACCCACTGAGCTACTCCAGCGTTTTGTGTCTACCTTCGGTTTAAACCAGTATTTGCTGTGCCTTCCTACACAGTATCTAAACCAATGTTTATCCCTCAACCAATGTCCCTAAATAGATATATTATTCAATTATAAATGTTCTGGTTTTGAACATCTTACTGTGCCCATTGTGGTTGTCTTGTTTTCTTCATGGACAAAATTGTTTTTCACAAAAGCAATTTGTAAATGTTTATACCATTCAAACAACTGGCATTTATTGCCACATTCCCTTGTGAACATGAACATTCACTTTAACTGCAAGCACTTCCGTCACTGACTTGGGTAGGTCAGTGCAAAACCCGACCTTGCACAAAGGCCAAGCTTCAACATAATTCATCACTTGCAAAATGCCATCAGGCCATGAAAAACGTAGTACAAAGGAATCCATTCTTTTCGTAGTCCAACAGAATGCAGATTGGCCTCAACTTGACTTACACCAAGTACTGAGCCATCCCTAACCCTAACCCCTTTTTATCCCCAACAATAACAGGCTAACAATCAAAACACAACAATCAAACTGCTCTAAAAAGTAGGAATCCTCCTAAGAAGCCCCATAATTCATCTGAATTCTGTAAATTAAAAAAAAAAAAGAATAAATTCCTTATATATTATACTCTTCACAATAATGCAGAATACTATGCTCGAAGATCAACAGTGATTCTTTTCAAACAATTACCATGCCATTAAAAAGAAAGGAACATAAAAAAAGAATACAAATCACAAATAGGTGCAATTTACAGATTGTGTTGCCTTACCAGGTTCAGGAATGATAAGCTGTCCGCTTGTCTGCACATTGCCAGCGTCATTCTCCGCGACACATTGGTAAAAGCCCTCGTCTGACTTCACCAATCCCAGCACGCGCAGGTTACTGCCACTCTAAAACAAGGAGCAAAAGGGGCATAATTATGAAATTGTTTAACTTTTAACCACAAAGATCCTTCTTTTTGGAATGAGGCTGAGGGTGATAGTTGATATGTCAGGACACTCTTCGATTATTTTTATTACGAGGCAAACTACTCAGTGAGAGAAACAGCCGGGGAGGCTTCCTCAGACTGACATCTCCATTAGCCGGAGGATCAAATCCTTGTGATTCCTGGACCTCCTGATTCTGTAAAATGGCTCTGACTAATATCAAGCTATTTAGCTTTGTTTTGAGATACAGTGTGGAAACAGGCCCTTTGGCCCACTGAGTCCGCACCGACCAGCGATTCCCACACACTAACACCATCCTACACACACTAGGGGCAATTTACAATGATACCAAAGCTAATTAGCCTAGAAACCTGTACGGCTTTGGAGTGTGGGAGAAACCGGAGCACCCAGAGAAAACCTACGCAGATCACTGGGAGAACGTACGAACTTCCTACAAACAGCACCTGTGGTCAGGATCGAACATGGGTCCCTGGCGCTGTAAGGCAGCAACTCTACTGCTGAGCCACTGTGCTGCCCATGGTGTAAAAGGCGTGAGGCAGCCAACAGATACATTTTACAGATGTAAAAGCCTACAGATCGGTCAGACTCATGCTCTAAATGGATGAATATGTTTTTTTAAGGCAATAGCAATTTGGCATAACAGGAAAAGAGGGATCGTAGGAGGCAAGCCTGCACTTTAAATTTCATTTAGGTGGTTGCCAAGCTAAAGTATCTCATCTGAGCCTCCCCCGTGAGATGGGGGAAGGTGAGGCATGAGGAGCTCTAAAACCTGATGAAGTTCATAAGTTCATAAGTTTTTGGAGCAGAATTAGGCCATTCAGCTCATCAGGTCTACTCCGCCATTCTATCATGGCTGATCTATCCCTCCCTCTCAACCCCATTCTTCTGCCTTCTCCCCATAACCCCTGACACCCATACTAATCAACTGTATTTAAACAACCCATATTAATCAGGGACTTCAGTTTGGCAGCATGGGCATCCTCAGTAAAACATAATCTGAATAAAGGTTGTTATGTTAGAGAAAAGTTCCACTGGTGAAAGTGTCATGGAAATGGCAGAGAGAATGTGGAGTGTGGGTCTTAATAGCTGAAGGCAGACTTATCAATTGATGGAGATGGGGAGTTGAGGGATGGAGCAGAGTTTAGAATTTGGTGAACAAAGGAGAAGGGAGACATGGCCATCTAGGGGAGGTAGGATCAGAGAGAGGGAGGATGAAAATGTGATGGAATTTAAGCCAAGTTTGAATTTTACATTTGGTATATCCATAGACAGCATGCCTTCTAGTCTCTCTCATAAAGAGTCACTTTTAATTCTTCATCGCATTGGGAATTAGGAAAAACTATCTGGAATGCAACGTGTTATTAATATCTTAGCTTCACCTCATACCCACACGGGCCTCGACCTGAAACGTCACCTCTCCAGAGATGTTGCCTTCTCTCCAGAGATGTTGCCCGTCCCGCTGAATTACTCCAGCATTTTGTGTCTACACTATTTGGCAGATGGACTAATTTAATAGGGATTAGAAGTAGATATCTGGGAGTAATTTGCTTCCCAGACTGTGAATACGAAATCCAGTTACAGTGCTCAGGCAGAAATGGACTAACTAACTAGAGCCTGGAGATCAAACTTGGGATCTTCTGTTTTGTACGATCTAGCATCCCAACGGAACAATTAGGACAACTATCTGGTTCTACGCGGAAAACCAATCTTTCTGGAGGCAATTAACTTCCAGATTGATTGTAATTAAATAAGTGTAATAATATGATCAAGATGAATTCAAACAGGACATGTGGAAGTGGGGAACACGAATGTGCAGTTAGGGAAAGTAAAATAGGATTCCATCCAATGTCCTTTACAGTTGAGTACACAGTTTATCAAATGGCAGGCAAATCTGGATCGCATCCAAGCCACTGAAATCACTGTTGCTTTTGCCAACACATTGTTAAGTGTGAGATGCTGGCAGAGAATCAATGTTTCTGTTCTCCCACTGCAAAATAAATCGCGCATGCCTGAGCCCTTGCTTTGTGCATTTGCTCTGAGGTCCAGGGTTGCTGACTCCTACCTTCCAGCTACTCTTCTGTATTAAGGCATCATTCTATTTAATTATTAGGCAATGACTGGCCAGGATTTGGAATGCAGGCACAAGCGACTGCAAATATGCTGAGGTTTGGAGCAAAACACCAAGCTGCTGGAGGAAGTCAGTGGGTCAAGCTGTACCTTTGCAGGCAAGGTCCTGATATAGGTTATTGACCGAAATATTGATCATCCCTGTGCCTCCACAGATGCTGCTTGACTCGCTGAAATGCTCCAGCCATTTTTTTTCCTTTGTTTTTGAAATGCAGTCTGATATAAATCTACATACAGTATCAGGTGTTTATTTTTATTTTTTTAAGGCAAATTCTTGAAAAATAAATGTGGGATATGCAGTGTGAAGATTTGAGACACAAAGCTAGTGATTGTAAGGGGGAAACATATGGGTCAAAATCATAATGGCGAGTGGGTAGCTTAGAGCTAGCAACTGAGAATGCAAAGAGTGCTGTGCATCAAAGTCATGGATTCATATGGGGTAGCAATCTGAGAATAGTGTTTGTAATCTACTTGCATTAGTGCATCAGATGAATGGAAGATGATAACATGTACTTTCCAATCCATGTGATATAATTGGATATATTGGAAACAACAACAGGCCCTTTCACCCAAAACGTCTGTGCCGAAAATGATGCCAAGACTAACTTTTAACTGCCTGCACATAGAAACATAGAAACATAGAAAATAGGTGCAGGAATAGGCCATTCGGCCCTTCGAGCCTGCACCGCCATTCAATATGATCATGCCTGATCATCCAACTCAGTATCCTGTACCTGCCTTCTCTCCATACCCCCTGATCCCCTTAGCCACAAGGGCCACATCTAACTCCCTCTTAAATATAGCCAATGAACTGGCCTCAACTACATTCTGTGGCAGAGAATTCCAGAGATTCACCACTCTCTGTGTCAAAAATGTTTTTCTCATCTCAGTACTAAAAGATTGCCCCTTTATCCTTAAACTATGACCCCTTGTTCTGGACTTCCCCAACATTAGGAACAATCTTCCTGCATCTAGCCTGTTCAACCCCTTAAGAATTTAGTACGTTTCTATAAGATCCCCCCTCAATCTTCTAAATTCTAGCGAGTACAAGCCGAGTCTGACCAGTCTTTCTACATATGAAAGTCCTGACATCCCAGGAATCAGTATGGTGAACCTTCTCTGTACTCCCTCTATGGCAAGAATGGCCTTCCTCAGATTAGGAGACCAAAACTGTACGCAATACTCCAGGTGTGGTCTCACCAAGACCCTGTACAACTGCAGTAGAACCTGCCTGCTCCTGTACTCAAATCCTTTTGCTATGAATGCTTACATACCATTCGCTTTCTTCACTGCCTGCTGCACCTGCATGCCTACTTTCAATGACTGGTGTACCATGACACCCAGGTCTCGTTGCATCTCCCCTTTTCCTAATCGGCCACCATTCAGATAATAGTCTACTTTCCTGTTTTTGCCATCAAAGTGGATAACCTCACATGTATCCACATTATACTGCATCTGCCATGCATTTGCCCACTCACCCAACCTATCCAAGTCACCTTGCAGCCTCCTAGCATCCTCGTCACAGCTAACACTGCTCCCCAGCTTTGTGTCATCCGCAAACTTGGAGATGTTGCATTCAATTCCCTCGTCCAGATCATTAATATATATTGTAAATAGCTGGGGTCCCAGTACTGAGCCTTGCAGTACCCCATTAGTCACTGCCTGCCATTGTGAAAAGGACCCGTTTACTCCTACTCTTTGCTTCCTGTCTGCCAGCCAGTTCTCTATCCACATCCATACTGAACCCCCAATACCGTGTTCTTTAAGTTTGTATACTAATCTCTTATGTGGTACCTTGTCGAAATCCTTCTGAAAGTCCAGATATAACTCATCCACTGGTTCTCCCTTATCCACTCTACTAGTTACATCCTCAAAAAATTCTATAAGATTCGTCAGACATGATTTACCTTTCATAAATCCATGCTGACTTTGTCCAATGATTTCACCACTTTCCAAATGTGCTGCGATCCCATCTTTAATAACTGACTCTAGCAGTTTCCCCACTACCGATGTCAGACTAACTGGTCTGTAATTCCCCATGTTCTCTCTCCCTCCCTTTTTAAAAAGTGGGGTTACATTAGCAACCCTCCTATCTTCAGGAACTACTCCAGAATCTAAAGAGTTTTGAAAAATTATCACTAATGTATCCACTATTTCTGGGGCTACTTCCTTAAGTACTCTGGGATGCAGCCTATCTGGCCCTGGGGATTTATCGGCCTTTAATCCATTCAATTGCCCTAACACCACTTCCCGGCTAACCTGGATTTCACTCAGTTCCTCCATCTCATTTGACCACCGGTCCCGTGCTATTTCCGACAGATTATTTAAGTCTTCATTAGTGAAGACGGAACCAAAGTAGTTATTCAATTGGTCTGCCATGTCCTTGTTCCCCATAATCAATTCACCTGTTTCTGACTGCAAGGGACCTACATTTGTTTTAACTAATCTTTTTCTCTTCACATATCTATAAAAACTTTTGCAGTCAGGTGTTATGTTCCCTGCCAGTTTTCTTTCATAATTTATTTTCCCTTTCCTAATTAAGCTCTTTGTCCTCCTCTGCTGGACTCTGAATTGCTCCCAGTCCTCTGGTAGGCTGCTTTTTCTGGCTAATTTGTATGCTTCATCTTTTGTTTTGATACTATCCCTGATTTCTCTTGTTATCCATAATCCATATCCCTTTATTTCCTGCATATCCATGTGTTTGTCCAAAAGTCTCTTAAATGCCACTATTGTATCTGCGTTCAGCATCATCCTTGGCAGTGCATTCCACTTATCCACCACACTCTGTGTAAAGATTTGCCCCACAAATCTCCTTTAAACTTTGCCCCTCTCACCTTAAAGCTATGCCCATTCGTATTTGATTTTTCCATCAATGGGAAAAAAGCTTTGCTTATCTACCCTATCTACACCTCTGATAATTTTATAAACCTCTATTGGATCTCCCCATAACCTCAGCATTGCAAGTTTGTTCAACCCCTCCCAGTAGCTAATACCCATTAATCCAGGCATCATTCTGGTAAACCTTCTCTTCACCCTTTCCAAAGCCTCTACATCCTTCTGTATTGGGGCAACCAGAACTGCATGCAATACTCCAAATGCAGCTTAACCAAAGCCCGATAAAGCTGCATCATGACTTCCTGACTCTTATACTCAATGCCCTGACCAAAAAAGGTAAGCATACCACGTGCCCTTTTTAACCACCCTATTTTAACCTACCCTATCTTGTCCACCTTGGGCCTCAATAGGCCCAAGGTGGACAAGAGGTTGGGGACTGGACTTTGTGCCTTCCCCCACAGTGGGAATCACTGTGGGGGGATGTTTTGGTGTTGAATTCCTTTATGAATACTGTGTTGTATTTTTATTAGTGTGCTGCATGGACATCAGAATTTCCCCTGAATAAGGGGATTAATAAAGTATTTATCTATCTATCTATCTATCTATCTATCTATCTATCTATCTATCTATCTATCTATCTACTTGTGTTGCTACTTTCAGGGATTATGGGCCTGTTCTAGAGAAGAAGGGAGAAGGAGTGGAGACAACTTTGAAGAAGCCAGACAACATTTAAGAAGCCAGAAATACACGGCTGTGAAGCTCGGCGGACATTTAACGTTACCAGTCGGTTATCCTTGGTTCTGAAAACTACTGCTTACGTTTTGTTTCCCCAATGAACCAATGAAATTCACCGGTCAGCACTGACTACAACCTACAAGAACATACGAGAAACTTCGACCTCCTGGCAACCCACTAGGACCTCCTGGCGACCCAACTACAGCACGATAATTCTCGCTAATCTCCATGGTGGCTTCATTCTAGTCGCCGCTAATTTTTCAACATGTTGAAAAATTCGCAGCGACCATAATAAGGCCGCGACTAGTTCCCAGAATGCGGGAACTCCTTACGACCATGAAGGGGACTCCCGGCAACCACCCGCGAACATGTAGCGACTATGTGCCTACTGCATAGTCTCCTGAGGTCGCCTAAAAAGTCGCCTAAGTGGGACAGGCCCATTAAGGACTTGGAGCCCAAGATCCCCCTCTACATCAATGCTGTTAAGAGTCATGGGGTGGGAGATCGTAACCTTCACGTGGTCCTCCGTTTCAACGAATGCAATCAACCTGGCGTGCACAATCAAATAAGATCAAATAAGACAAGTTGTCCTACAACTTTAGGTTGTGCACGCCATACGCAAGTAGAAGTAGAAGAAGTTAAGAGTCATGCCATTTATTGTATATTTTTCCCTTACATTAGACCTCACAAAGTGCAAGACCTCACATTCACTCCATCTGCCATTTCTCCACCCAGTTTTGTAGCTATTCTCCTCTGTTGACAACCTTCCTCACAGTCTGCGACCTCAGCAATCTTGATGTCATCTGCAAACTTACTCACCAACCCATCTACGTTTATGTTCAAGTCATGCATATATATCACAAACAGCAGAGGACCCTGTGGATCACAAACCTCCAGCCTGAATATTGTCATTCCACTGCAATCCTCTATCTTCCATCAGTAAGACAGTTCACAATCAATACAAACAATTCATTGTTCATCCCATGCACCTTAATCTTCTGTATCAGCCATACTAAATTCCATGTGGACAACATACACTGCCTTACCTTCATCAATCATCTTTGTCATCTTCTCAAAACACTCCAACAAATTAGTAAGACATGATCTACTGTGTATGAAGCTATGCTGACTGTTCCTAATTAACCTATTCTCATCCAAATGGGCATGAACCCGATCCCGAAGAATCCTCTCCAATAGCTTCCCCAATGCAAAAGTGAGGCCCACTGGCCTATAATTCCCTGGATTCTCTCAACTTCCCTTCTTAAATAAAGGAATAACATTAGATACTCTCAAGTTCTCTGTTACCGCGCCTGTGGCTAGGGAAGATGCATAGACTTTTGACAAAGCTCCCACAATCTCCTCTCTTGTCTCTTTCAATAACCTGGGATAGATCCCATCAGGTCCTGGGGATTTATCCACCTTACAAACTCTTCAAGAGCCCCAAAACATATTGAAACATATAAGATTATTAAGGGTTTGGACACGCTAGAGGCAGGAAACATGTTCCCGATGTTGGGGGAGTCCAGAACCAGCAGCCACATTTTAAGAATAAGGGGTAAGCCATTTAGAACAGAGATGAGAAAACACTTTTTCACACAGAGAGTTGTGAGTCTGTGGAATTCTCTGCCTCAGAGGGCGGTGGAGGCCAGTTCTCTGGACAGTTCACACAAGACAGAGCTAGATAGGGCTCTTAAAGATAGTGGATATGGGAAGAAGGCAGGAACGGGGTACTGATTGTGGACGATCAGCCATGATCACATTGAATGGCGGTGCTGGCTCAAATGGCCGAATGGCCTACTCCTGCACCTATTGTCTATTAACAGGTCCTCCTTCTTAATGTCAATTGGCTCATGCATAATTAATATAGTAATTTACATTCATTCCATTGAAATTATTTCACATCGTGGACATTGATGTTGGGAGTTGCAACAGAGTTTTAGGCTCATGCCTCTATGTGTGAAGTCTAACCTCATTTAATTTATTATCATTTTTGTTATCTTCATAAATTTGTAAACCAACATTCCTGGATAATTTTGTAGATCTTTTAAATGAGTGCTCTGCCATGTGGCTCCTACTGTTGATGAGTGCTGTCCCATTTGGCTCATATTTGGGAGGACACTCCTTGTCCTGCCACACACACTTTGTCGGAATGGAATTTCATCTGCTCATTCGATCGTCTTGCCTTATTCTCCCTTATATTTGTGTAGGAAGTAACTGTGGATGCTGGTTTAAATCGAAGATAGGCACAAAATGCTGGAGTAACTCAGCAGGACAGTCAGCATCTCCGGAGGGAAGGAATGGTTGACGTTGCGGGTCGAGACTGAGGGTTTGAAGAAGGGTCTCGACCAAAAACGTCACCCATTCTTTCTCACCAGAGAAGCAGCCTGTCCCGCTGAGTTACTCCAGTATTTTGTGTCTCCCTTATATTTGTTAGCTTTCACATTGCTTCCTTCACTTGAAATGTCATGCCATCTACTAATGCCAGCATCATTGTCTGCCTGGCTGGTTATCATGCAACAAAAACCTTTTCACTGTACCTCGATACACGTGACAACAAACTAACCTAAACTAAACTGTCACATCCCAGAGTCCAAGTCTTTAATATGTATCAAAAATAGGATCCTAGAGAATACTATTGAATCCTAGAGAACACTCCACAAACCTCCACTATCCTGAAAAATAGCCATTGATCTCTTTATGCTCTCGCCAAATTTCTGTTTAGATTGCAATTGCCCTCTTTTATCTCATGGGTTTGTTTTATTTAAATTATAGTCTGTCAATAAATACCTTTGGAAAGTCCACAATTTGCAATGTGCACTGTCTTGTCCTTATCTATTCTCTTTATCATCTCACTAGAACATTTTGTGAAGCACAATTTGCCCAAAGAAATGCATGTTTGTTCATCCCTGCTTGTGCAAATAGTTGTTCATTTTGTCTTGGATTATTATTATTTTCATGAGGTGGGAGATTGCAACCTTCACGAGGTCCACCATGTTTCGACTAATGCAATCAACCCGACATGCACAAACAAATAGATCAAATAGAACAAGTTGTCCTGCAACTTTAGGCTGTGCACGCCATACGCAAGAAGAAGAAGAAGAAGATTATTTTCATAAAGGGCCTGTCCCACTGTTCGAGGTAATTCAAGAGTTCTCCCGAGTTTTCCCCTGATTCGAACTCGGAGAATGTCTGTAGCGGGTCCGTAGGAGTTCGTGGTTGTCTCGTAGTGGCTCGTACGAGTAACGGTAGGTACGCGGGAAATCCGGTAAACTCGTGACGTTTTTTCAACAATGTGAAAAATGTCCACGAGTAAATAAATACTTGTGATGAAAATAATAGTTACTTTTTACTCGTATGAGCCGCTATGAGACATCCACAAACTCCTATGGACCCGCTACGGATATTCTCCGAGTTCGAATCAGGGGAAAACTCGGGAGAACTCTTGAATTACCTCGTATAGTGGGACAGGCCCTTAACCAATAATCCCCAGGCCCAAGGTCTGAATTATCAGATTTATCTTTGTGTCTTTTTCTAAACAAGGGGAGAACGTTTGTAAACTTCCAGATCACTGACATTACCCCAAATCTAAAAAGCATGGAAAGATTTGTTCTCAGTGTCTCAACAATTGCCATCCATATTTCCTGCAGTATTATGGGATATCATGCCTGTAGAATGGGTGATCACCCACTTTAATTACAGTCAGCTTTTTAATGCATCATTTTAAATGTATCTTTAATCTCATCTGTTCTTTCAATCATCTCCTCTTTTCCAATACTTTCTTTAAAATATAATGATTTTTTTCATTTAAAAAAATTGAAACATGCTACAGGTTTATTACTTCTACCAACATAGAAACATAGAAATTAGGTGCAGGAGTAGGCCATTCGGCCCTTCGAGCCTGCACCGCCATTCAATATGATCATGGCTGATCATCCAACTCAGTATCCCGTACCTGCCTTCTCTCCATACCCTCTGATCCCCTTAGCCACAAGGGCCACATCTAACTCCCTCTTAAATATAGCCAATGAACTGGCCTCGACTACCCTCTGTGGCAGGGAGTTCCAGAGATTCACCACTCTCTGTGTGAAAAAAGTTCTTCTCATCTCGGTTTTAAAGGATTTCCCCCTTACCCTTAAGCTGTGACCCCTTGTCCTGGACTTCCCCAACATCGGGAGCAATCTTCCTGCATCTAGCCTGTCCAACCCCTTAAGAATTTTGTAAGTTTCTATAAGATCCCCTCTCAATCTCCTAAATACTAGAGAGTATAAACCAAGTCTATCCAGTCTTACAAGCTTTTAGTTTCTCTGCTTAATTTTCACCTTGCACAGTATCCTCACAACATTGTCATTTAATATATCGTCTACAACATCTTTTCCTTAGTGAATGCACGCGGTCTTTGTCCTAGGGTTGGGGAATTAAGAACTAGAGGGCATAGGTTTAAGGTGAGAGGGAAAATATTTAATCAGAACATGAAGGGCTTTTTTTAACACACTGAGGGTGGTTGACACTGTAGATGGTGCGAACTGCTAATGGTGGATGCAGGTATAATAAACCCATTTAAAAGACATGTGGGCAGGGACAGGAGAGAAAAGGTTTAGAGGGATATGGGCCAAATGCCGGTAACTGGGACTGGCTTAGAAGAACATCTTGGAGGCTATGGATGAGTTGGGCCTAAGAGTCTATTTCCGTGCTCTATGATTCTATGAATCTAAAACCTGATGCAACGTATGTTTATAATGCCTCAGCTATGCCTTCTACCTTCACAGTTACATTTAAATATTAATTTTCAATTAACTCCATGGCAATTCTTTTTACTGTTAAAACACTTATAGAAGACATAGCGGCACATGCAATTGTTTAACTTTTAACCACAATGATCACAATGCAGAACCTTCTGCTGCCTGACAACGCCAACGACCCAAATTCAATCCTGACTATGGGTGCTGTATGAAAAGAGTTTGTATGTTCTCTCTGTGACTACGTGGGGTTTCTCCGGGTGCTCCAGTTTCCTCTCACACTCCAAAGTTGTACAAGTTTGTAGGTTAATTGGCTTTGGAAAACATTGCAAACTGTCCCTAGTGTATAGGATAGTGCGGATGTATGGGGATCGCTGGCCGGCACGAACACAGTAAAAATTGTAAATGACCCTGGTGTGTTTGAAAGGGCAAGTGTAAGTTGGTCGGCATGGCCACGGCAGCCCGAAGGACCAGTTACTGCACTGCATCTCTAAAGTAAAGTTAGGACAATAGCAATCCCACTTATATTAGCAGTAATGCTTAATATATGACCAAAGAGTTACGTTCAGAAATAATTAAAATCAGTTTTTCTCCTGTTGTCCCTAATTGAGTTTCATCAGTACTGAATGCTTCAGAGAGTGAGAATGCTGCCAAGAGACATGAACTGCTTACCACAATCTGGAAGTAATCGCTGGGAATGACCACTTCTCCATTCTTTATCCACCTCACAGTGGGTACCGGCTTCCCAGTGACTGCACATTCAAACTCAATGTCCATACTCTCGTAAGCATAAAGGTTGGAAGGACGCTTAACAAAGCTCGGAGGAACTGCAAAACAGAGATGGAGAGGAAATTAATATACAATAAATATTCATACCAACATATTATCCTCAATTGCACACACTCTTATTTTGCTTCACTTTTTTATTTCATAGCCTCTTAAACTTTTATTTTAATTTTGTTTGTTTTTCGTTATGATAATGTGCATATTTTAAGGAATTAATTACAGTACCGTGTGATTTAAAATCATTTTCTATTATCTTATGGTTCATTTTGTATTTTGTTTATTTTTAATTTTGTTTTTTTCAACCGTTTTAAAATCTCTCTTACCAGAAAAGAAACTTGGTTATAGCCGAATGAGTGCTAAGTGGGCTGGTGCAATGGCACTGTCAGTACAGTGGGAGTTAAGCAACCATAACATTTAATCTGGATGTGGGACTGTTATAGATGATGATTACAAGGCATGGGCCCTAGGTCATTCCTATTGTATACTCTGGGACATGGCTGGAATCTAGGGAGTGTTGCAATGTCATAACCAGTGCATTGATTAACCCTCCAGCCACTTCTTTTGAGACTGGGATTTTCCAGTCATCGGTCCCAGTCATTTTGAATTGAATTGAGTTGAATCGAAAGTTACAGCATGGAAAATGGCCCCTTAGTCAATCGGTTCCATGCTGACCATCCCTAGTTTACAGTTTACACTAGTTCTATGAGATCCCACTTCCACATCCACTCCCTCCACACAAGATGCAATTAACCTACAAAGGTATACATCTTTGGGGCGTGGAAGCAAACTGGAGCATTTGGAGGAGACCCATGCAGTCACAGTGAGAATATGTAAACTCCGACCGACAGCACCTAAGATCATAAGGTTATGTGATAGGAGTAGAATTAGGCCATTTGGCCCATCAGATTCTACTTTGCCATGGAATCATGGCTCATCTATCTCTCTTTCCTAACCCCATATGCCTGTTTTCTCCCCGTAACCTCTGACACCTGTACTAATCGACAATCTATCTATCTCTGCCTTAAAAATATCCACTGAGGGTCTTCAAAGCCTTCTGTGGCAAAGAATTCCACAGATTCACCACCCTCTGACTGAAGACAATTCTCCTCATCTCCTTCCTGAATGAACGACCTTTAATTCTGAGGCTATGACCTCTGGTCCTGGACACTCCCACTAGTGGAAACATCCTCGCCACATCCACTCTATTCAAGCCTTTCACTATTCTGTATGTTTCAATGAGGTCCTCCCTCATTCTTTTAAACTCCAGCAAATACAGTTCCAGCGCCGACAAACATTCATCATAGGTTAACCTGGTCAATATCGTCAATACCGAGGCCAATATCGGATCTGGTCTCTGGCACTGTGAGATACCTTCCCTACCAGCAGTGCCACTGTGTTGCCTACCTACTAACTTTTAACTAGTGATGGAGTTTCCTCTTTTGCCCCTGTAATTTCTACTATAATCGTGCTACATTTACTCTCTGTCAGAATAAGGGTCTCGACCCGAAACGTCACCCATGCCATCTCTCCAGAGATGCTGCCTGTCCCGCTGAGTTACTCCCGCATTTTGTGTCTATCTTCGATTTAAACCAGCATCTGCAGTTCTTTCCTACACATTTACTAACTTCTTCTGTGCAAGCAGATGAAAAATCTCCTTTAATACCGCACAGTATCACTTTCACCAACTGTGCCTTCATATCTTTATGTTGAAAATATGAGATTCAGAGCTTAGATTTCTCATTCTCATTAAATATGCAGTTTCATCATCATTCTGATCATTCTTCTCCAGAGGATGAGATACTGTAGTAATTAACTCTGTCCCAATACAACCGATCAGATCTAAAGAAGGGTCTCGACCTGAAACATCACCCATTTCTTCTCGCCAGTCCCGCTGAGTTACTCCAGCGTTTTGTGTCTATTTCAGATCTAAAAGAAACCGTCCCACAACATACTGTTCTGTTCTAAGAAACAGTCCCAAACGCACTCTGAATTTGTCCTCAAGGTTACTTTTGCCAGTTTGATTTGTCCAATCTCTATGCAGATTATTGCAATATCTTTCTCGCAAGACTCCATTATTTCTTCATTTATGTACCCTGACCTACACTGCAGGTACTGTTAAGCAGCCCAAAGGCAAATATCACCAATAACCTCTTTATTTGTTATTCCAAACTTATTCCACACTATGAACTTCAGAGCCAAGGCCATTTCTTACTATTTTACTGATCCCATCCTTTATTAATAGAGCTGACAACATATTTTATTTCCTTTCTGCATATGAAATTTCAAGTATCTCAGAATATATAGCTTATAGGCTTGCAACCCATCTCTGTGATGGCTATCAGATCTGAGCCATTTACTTCTATTTGTACCATCAATCACCTTTCTGGTTGTGAATATTGTGTGCATTCAGATAAAGACCCTTTAAGTTTGTCTTTTTACCATTTTTCCCTACTCAGACTATGTTCTGGATCACTTTTCTATTTTACATTCTATTTCTTCCTATCACACTCTATTGATCTATGTCCATTTAAATACATTGCACTAGTATTTTATTTTGCTCTTTAACTTCCCAGATATTTAGAATTCATTGCCCCCTCATACCTAAAACTGGGCGCAATAGATTTCAAAAACAGCGAATTTGAGAGAATAAGAGACCTTGAGATAATGGATTATCAATGATATTGAGGAGTGGATCAAGGTCAGGGGGTCACATGACTACCTTCTATTGTCTCATTTCCTCTTTCGTGTTAGTCAGTTATGGAGAAGTTGTTAACTGTCATCACTTTATAAGCTTTGAGGAACATTTCATGGAGTCATATAGTGATACAGTGTGGTACCAGGCCCTTTAGTCCAACTTGCCCACACCAGCCAACATGTCCCAGCTACACTAGTCCCACTTGCCCGCATTTGGTCCATATCCCTCCAAACCTGTCCTATCCATGTACCTGTCTAACTGTTTCTTAAATGTTGTCCCAGCATCAACTACCTCCTCTGGCAGCTTGTTCCATACACCCACCACCCTTTGTGTGAAAAAGTTACCCCTCAGATTCCTATTAAATCTTTTCCCCTTCACCTTAAACTTATGTCCTCTGGTCCTCGATTCACCTGCTCTGGGCAAGAGACTCTGTGCATCTACCCAATCTATTCCTCTCGTGATTTTATACACATGTCATAAGATCATCTCTCATCTTCCTGTGCTCCAAGGAATAGTGCACCAGCCTGCTCAATCTCTCCCTTTAGCTCAGGCCTTCTAGCCCTGGCAACATTTCAAAACATCTTCTTTTTTATAGCCAATGAAATACTGTAACCTGAGAGCAGGGGTTCCCAACATCTTTCATCCTGTTTACCCCTGGCAACATAATAATGTTATTTCACTTAACAACTAATGATGAAAAGATACCGGTATCCCAGAACCAAACACAGTCAGTCAATGAGAAAAAATATGTACAAATCCAGAATCAACAAATTTACCCCCGGGATAGGCGAAATGTACCCCCGGGGGTAAATTTACCCAAGGTTGGGAACCCTTGCCTTAGAGACACAAGAGGGTGCGATTGTTGGAATCTTGAGCAAATCAGGCAGCCTGACCCGCTGAATTCCTGCAACGGTGTGATGTTTATTTTAACCATATTTAGCATAGCAATAGCAAGCTAGCACAGAAATTCTGTATAATTAATACCCACAAGCAAGTTTTTCTGAACAAGGTTTAATACAGTAAATACATTATTCAAAGCTTAGGTCATGCGAGAGTGCATTGGAATAAAGTACAACTGCCTCAAAGATTCCCTGGCAAACTCCGCATGTCGAAAGTTCCTGTTGTCTTGGATCACCATTTATTTGCCCGTCTCCTCTTTAGTAATTTCACACATCAGTTAAGATTTCTCAAGCAACACTTTCTTTTTTCCAGTATTCTTTTGCTACTTTAGGACAAGCAGGAATGGAAATCCAGAGACGTAACGAAGGCTGCTTGATCAATTGTTCTAGGGAAATTGTTCAAAACTATTCTCTAAGAAAAATGGATTTTGCTTACATAAGGATTTCCGTTCACTAGCAGCAGTCAATTGCCAAAATTTACCCACCACAGCCCAATTAATAATGAATTTTCCAATTCAATCTAAAGAAAAGTAATTCAATACAATTTAAACAAAGCCTGATATTTTATACAAAATTGATTACATTTCTGTAGTGTAACACTGTCTCTGGATAACAACGGTGTAGATTAATGCTTAAAATGCTGAGATTTAGCAAATGGATAATTGGGTAATATTTTATGTTTGGATCGGTATTCTGTGCTGCGCTTGGACAGGTATATGTTTATCTGAAATTCTCTGTTCTATTAACTGGTCAGATTTTAATGAAAAAATACTGGCAAGCTATTTGTTTTCTGTGGGAGTTGAAGTAAAAATGATACATCACGATAAATGTGTACACAAGACTGATGTAGCAATGTACTACTGTATAGGCTTTCTGTGCAAGAGACTAAATAAATGTACAAGAAATCACAGTGAACCAATGTTTCTAATGATAGAGAGAAACAAAGTATTTATTATCTGTAAAAGAAAATACTGGAAAGATTAAAGGGTCCAGAAATCAACAGATAAATTGCATCCCAGGATTCGAAAGGAAATTACTCCAGAGATAAAGGATGCATTGGTTTGATGTCCCAAAATTCCTTATTTTCTGGAATATTCCCAATGACAGGTTAGGAGAGTGAGCAGAGAAGTGGCAGATGGAATACAACATAGCAAAGTGTAGAGTCAAGCATTTTGGTAGTAGGGATAAAAGCGTAGACTATTTTCTAAATGGGAAGATAAATCTGAGGTACAAAGGGACTTGGGAATGCTGGTGCTGGATTCCCAAAATGTTAATTTGCAAGTCGAATCGCTAGTAAGGAAGGCAAATGCAATGCTAGCATTTATTTCGAGAGGACTAGAATATAAAAGCAGGGATATAATGCTGAGAATTTACGGTGCGATACGTTACGATATGATAAAACTGTATTCATCGCCAGAGGGAAATTGGTCTGCCGACAGTCACAACACACAAAGTACATTATAAGCTGCTGGTCAAACTGCCATTGGAGTATTGTGAGCAATTGTGGGCCCCATATCTGAGGAAGGATGAAATGGTGCTGGAGTTGGTCCAGAGGAGGTTTACGAGAATGATCCCAGGAATGAGTGGATTAACATGTGATGAGCGTTTGATGGCTTGAGCCTATACTTGCTGGAGTTTAGGAGGATGAGGGGTACACCACATTGAAACTTACCAAATAGTGAGAGGCTTGAATAGAGTGGATGTGGAGAGGATGTTTCCACTAATGGAAGACTCTAGGACCAGAGGTCATAACCTCAGAATAAAAGGACATTCCTTTAGGAAGGAGATGAGGAGGAATTTATTTAATAAGAGGGTGGTGAATCTGTGAAATTCATTGCCACAGTAGGTTGTAGAAGCCAATTCATGGATATTTTTAAGGAAGAGATAGATAGATTCTTGATTTGTATGGGTGTCAGGTGTAATGGGGAGAAGGCAGGAGAATGGGGTTGTGGGGGAGAGTTAGATTGGCCATGATTGAATAGCGGAGTAGACTTGATGGGGTGAATGGACTAATACTACTCCAATCACTTATGAACCTATACCTTCTTCATATTCTATCCCCTTGTGTTGCCACCTTCAGGGAGTTATGGACTTCACCACAAGAGCCCTCTGCACATCAAGAAGGATTGTTCAGGTGCAAACAACATTTTTTTCAAAGGATGTGGTTCCCACTGAGAAGAGCAATATTTATGGCCCATCCCATAATTACCCTTATGTTGAATGGCTGACTAGGCAGGGTTAAAGTGAATCAGAATGTTTACAACCTGCAGCAGTGTGTCTCAAGAGAGGACAGCTGGCTTTCCTCATTCAACTGGTTCTAGACGTTGCATCCTTCTCATTCACTGATACCAGTGCTTTAACTCCAGGTTTATGTAACTGTCTGAATTGAACTGTCATGCTCAAACTTGGCCTTGTGTCTGCAGGCCATATAATTGCTAGTCCAGCACTATATCCACCAGATATAGGGTGGCACGGTGGCACAGCCGTAGAGTTGCTGCCTTACAGCGCTTGCAGCACTGGAGACCCGGGCTCAATCTGTCTGTACGGAGTTTGTACGTTCTCCCCATGACATCATGGGTTTTCTCCGAGATCATCGGTTTCCTCCCAGACTCCAAAGACGTACAGGTACATAGGTTAAATATCCTGGTGTATAGGTAAATTGTCCCTAGTGTATAGGATAGTGATCATGTGCGGGGATCGCTGGTTGACGCGGACCCGGTGGGTCGAAGGGCCTATTTCCGCGCTGTATCTCTAAACTAACCTAAATAGACACAAAATGCTGGAGTAACTCAGCGGGACAGGCAGCATTTCTGGAGAGAAGGAATGGGTGCCGTTTCGGGTCGAGACCTTTCTTCAAGGTCATCGTCAGGTGAAACGTCACCCATTCCTTCTCTCCAGAGATGCTGCCTGCCCCACTGAGTTACTCCAGCATTTTGTGTCTTTCTTCGGTTTAAGCCAGCATCTGGAATTCCACTTCCACCTACACACTATATGACTAGACTGTCAGATCTTAGCAACCTGCGCCAACCTTTCTGATAGCAGTATTAATTGCACTTGATAATCCACTGCTAATTGAAATAATTTGTTACATCGCAGGTTCACACAAGTTGAATGTTTTACAGAAGTGGGAGGCATGGAAATAATAATAGTAGGCAAAGGTAATTTTTAGTAAGTACCCTATCCAACAGCTTCCATGCATTAATTTAGTCGCTCTTGGTTTCACTATGATCGGGATCAGCATTCCCTGTGGCTGTTTCACTGTTGATCCCATTTATTTACGCCTATCCAATTAAGAAGAGAAAAATAAACATTCCACTCACAAAATCACTGGAAAACATTGCAACGTGATTAGGATATAAACCGGAGTTCATGCTGGGAGGATAAGTTAACTGGGCGGAATGGTTATCCTAATCTGTACTTACTTTGTGAAACCAATATGCCTAAAAGAACCATTTTGGCTTCCCTTTAGTTCTGTCATGTTAATCCTGTGATTAAAGTCCTTATTCACTCAGGGAAAAAATGTACATATTTTTATGAATTAAAGCATACAATGCTGTTATCTTGTCTAGTTAGATATCCAAACAAATCATTAAAAACCATGGAATTTATTTAAATCCACAATTGATTGGCATTTAGTTTTCATTTTAAGGGCCACATATTTACATTTGTTTTTTTCTATTCTCCAATTCAGATCTGAAGCACATTTCTCAGCCTGTCTTTTTCAAGCCTAATTAATCATCTGAAGCCATCAGAGAGAGATCCCAGGAATGATCAGTAACAACCCACCATATAAAGGTCGATATTCAGGGACCTCATTATAGTTTTACACAACAGATGTGGCTTCTAGTTATTTTCCATCTCAAGAAGTGCCTGGGACAGTGTTTAAACGTGTGTGTATATTGCGTGTCTCATCTATGCGCTACAGTCCATTGTCAAAGCTGAATTGATTATGCACAGGATTCAGTTACGGTACAGTGGAAGCATTTCTGCTTTTAGATTCTGAAGTTCTAGGCACAAGCCCCACGCCAACTACATGAATGCAAATATCGCAGATGATAATTCACAAGTGTCAGGAGTGCATGTCTTGGGACCCGGATATTAAATTGCCTTTTCCCTTGGATATAATTTATCCTTTGATGATTTTCAAAGAACGGCAGGAGAATTTGTCTGATATCTGTGGCTAACATTTAAACCCGTCCCACTTAGGAAACCTGAACGGAAACCTCTGGAGACTGCGCCACACCCAAGTTTTCCGTGCGGTTCCCGGAGGTTGCAGGTGTTTGCCGGAGGTTGCAGGTAGTGGAAGCAGGTAGGGAGACTGACAAAAACCTCCGGGAACCTCCGGGAACATAGAAACATAGAAAATAGGTGCAGGAGTAGGCCATTCGGCCCTTCGAACCTGCACCGCCATTCGATATGATCATGGCTGATCATCCAACTCAGTATCCCGTACCTGCCTTCTCTCCATACCCCCTGATCCCTTTAACCACAAGGGCCACATCTAACTCCCTCTTAAATATAGCGATATAGCGATAAATATAGAACCTCCAGGAACCGCACGGAAACCATGGGTGGGGTGCAAAGTCTCCAGAGGTTTCTGTTCAGGTTTCCTAAGTGGGACAGGGGCATAACTCCACACAGAAATGGATACTGATAATGTGGCTCAGAGTGGTCCAAGGCAAACACACTGGATGCAAATTGGCCTCTTTCCCAAACCATTTCATTCACCATAAGGCACAATGGAGTATCCTGAGGTTGCATCTTTAAGTCACATTGAGTAATCATGTTCGGCTCAGTGATCGTCGGCTCAGTTCGGTTGAGTGATCGTCACAGCCGTCTACATTCCACCACATGCGGACACCGAAGTGGCACTATCGGCCTTACACGATGTGCTATGTCGATATCAAAACAAATACCCGGATGCGGCTATGGTGGTGGCTGGAGATTTTAATAAATCAAATCTCAAGAAGGTCATGCCGAACTTCTACCAACACATCACGTGTGCCACCAGGGGGGAGAGAACATTAGACCACTGCTATACGCCGTTCAGGATGGGCTACACGGCCGTTTCACTCCCGCCCATAGGAAAATCTGACCACGCTGCCATTTTCCTGCTGCCGGAGTATAAACAGAGGATAGTTCGGGAAGCGGTAGAGACGAGGGACGTAAAGCGGTGGTCCGACCAGTCAGAGGCCATGCTGCAAGATGCACTGAGTGATGTCGACTGGAATATGTTCCAAGCAAGTTCCAGTGACGTCAGTGAGTTCGCGGAAGCAGTCACGGACTTCATCGCAACAATAACCGATAACATCGTCCCCACGGTAAGGGTAAGCACCTTTCCGAACCAAAAACCCTGGGTGGACAGGTCCGTTCGTGTGGCCTTGAATGCTCGCACCGCTGCCTACAACTCGGGCCTGGCATCAGGAAACATGGACGTCTACAAGGAGGTACAGGGACAAGATGGAGTCACAGATGGAGCAGCAGGACACCAGAAACCTGTGGCAGGGGCTACGGACTGTAACCAACTACCGGAGCACCCCACCCTCATCCGCAAGTGCCGACACCTCCCTAGCTGATGACCTAAACTCCTTTTACGCTCGTTTCGAGATGGGCAACACCACCCCAGGTCTGCCGACTATCGACAATACCGCCAGCGGGCAGGCTAATGAAGCTGAAGGGAGGAATGTGCACACATTCTCGCTGTCCGAGCACGATGTGAGGAGGGCTCCGACACGGGTGAACATGAGTACTCAAGTCCTGTGCAGCTAGCTCCGGTGTTCACTACAATATTCAACCTCTCCCTGGACAAGTCCGTGGTCCCTGCCTGCTTCAAAAAATCCATAATTGTACCGGTAGGTCCCCAGCCTATCTGAATTACTACCGTCTGGTGGCCCTCACCTCGGTAATCATGAAATGCTTTGAGAGGCTGGTGAAGAAACACATCTGCGCCTTCCTCCCTCGCAACATGGACCCGTTACAGTTCGCATACCGTCCGAACAGAACCACGGACGATGCGGTCTCCCAGGTTTTGCACACCGCTCTCTCTCATCTTGACAGCCAGAAGGGGGGCTACGTGAGGATGCTGTTCATAGACTACAGTTCAGCCTTCAACATGATAGTCCCAACCAGACTGGCCGGGAAGCTACTGGAATTAGGGCTCAACACCCCCCTGTGTGCCTGGGCCTTGGAATTTCTCACCGCCAGACCCCAGGTAGTCAAGATGGGAGGGAATACATCGGTCCCTCACCCTGAGCACAGGATCGCCCCAGGGTTGCGTCCTCAGCCCCCTATTGTACTCCCTGTACACACATGACTGTGTGGCTAGGTTTAGCTCCAACTCAATAATCAAGTTTACTGATGATACTGTGGTGGTGGGCCTGATCTCTGACAACAATGAGAAGGCCTACCGGGAGGAGGTGGCTGATCTGGCGCTCTGGTGTCAGGACAACAGCCTCCTCTTGAACATCAAAAAAACTAAGGAGCTGATCGTGGACTTTAGGAGGGCACATCATCCGAGGACGTACACACCATTGAGGATAAATGGGGACAATGTGGATAGGGTGAGCTGTTTTAAATACCTGGGAGTCCACATCTCTGAGGATATGACATGGACATCACACGCCACAGCACTCGTGAGTAAGGCAAGGCAGCGCCTTTACCACCTCAGGCAATTGAGGAAATTCAGAGTGTCTCCGAGGATCCTCCAGTGCTTCTACTCAGCGGCTGTGGAAAGTATCTTGTCCGGAAATATTACCATCTGGTTTGGGAATTGCTCTGCCCAGAACAAGAAAGCTCTGCAGAGAGTAGTGCGTTCGGCCGAACGCACTATGAGAACTTCACTCGCCTCCCTGTAGGAGCTATACATCAGGAGGTGCAACTCCAGAGCCAATAAAATCATGGGAGACCCCTTCCATCCCTGCTACGGACTGTTCCAGCTGCTACGGTCAGGCAAACGCCTCCGTTGCCATGCGGTGAGAACGGAGAGGTTGAGAAGGAGTTTCTTCCCAGAGGTCATTCGGACTGTAAACTCCTATCTCACCAGGGACTAACTTTACTGAACCTTTTTCCTTCCGCCCACAATATTTAATATGTAAAAGAATATGTGATTCTGTTTGTAGTTTGTTTGGTTGTTTGTTTGTTTGTCTTTTTGCACAAAGCCCGCGAGCATTGCCACTTTTCATTTCACTGCACATCTCGTATGTGTATGTGATGAATAAACTTGACTTGACTTGACTTGAGTACAATTCATACAAATAGTAAATAGAAGGACTATTTGTATGAATTGTACTCAAGTCAAGTCAAGTCAAGTCAATAGATGCTGCTGCACCCGCTGAGTTTCTCCAGCATTTCTGTGTACCTTCGATCTTCCAGCATCTGCAGTTCCTTCTTGAAAACTTTGAACACTCTGTCTATATCTTATCCTTATTAGTTCTCCCAAGTGCATATTGAGGATTCACTTCCAAATGCCTTTGCTCTGCCTTTCTTCCGAGTGGACCAATATCATACCGCAGCATAAGATTATTCCCTCATTACCAGCAAACTACCAATTTTCGTGTTACTTGGAAATTTAATGAGCAAGGAGACACAAGAGACTTCAGATGCTGGAATGTTTAGTGTAAAATTAACCGCTGAAGGAACTCAACGAGTCAGGCAGCATCTTTTGGGATCCTTTATCAGTCTGAAGAAGGGTCCCGACCTCAAAAGTCAGCCTCCATTTCACTCCACAGATGCTGCCTGACCCATTGAGTTCCTCCAGCAGTTTGTTTTTTTACTGTAACTTACTGATCATGTCTTCAAAATTCATATGCAGATCATTAATATACCTAATTAACAACAAGGGTCCTTATTTACTTAGCATAACTAAATTCCTTAATTACAACCCCCAAAATCAACTTTTACATTTACTGTCATCTTTATGGACAAACTGAATGTGAGCTTAGTTTAGTTATGTTAAATTGATGGTTGTTTCCTCATTAAAATAGGCTTCATTTTGGGTATTGGATGATTATTTGAAGCTGGAACATTTGCTTGATTAGAGGAAGAGTGAATTACTATGATTACGAGTTGCTCTACAAAGAATTAGCTTAGTTTCAGTGGGCAAAATGTACTATATCGATTCCATGGTTCTTGATTCAAAACTGTCACTTAGGCCTTCTGAACCTTCTGAATGTTGTAGTCGGCAGGGCAGTACTCTGCATATCGCCAACTTGAACAATTTTACATTTTTACCAAGCCAATTATTCAACCATTTAACCTACAAACCTGGACATCTTTGGAGTGTGGGAGAAAACCGAAGATCTCGGAGAAAACCCACGCAGATCACGGGGAGAACGTACAAACTCCATACAGACAGCACCCATAGTCGGGATCGAACCCGGGTCTCTGGCGCTGCATTTTGCTGTAAGGCAGCGACTCTACCGCTACGCCACTGTGACCGCGGGAAGAGGGAATTCTTTCATCAAATCAGTCCTATGATCCTCAGTATCATGATACTCATAGTTTATTTATCTTTAGACTTTGGACTTTAGAGGTAGAGCGCGGAAACAAGCATTTTGGCCGACTGAGTCCATGTCAATCAGAAATCACCCCAAACACTAACACTATCCTACACACTAGAGACTATTTGCAATTTTACCAAAGCAAATTAACCTACAAACCTGTGCGTCTTTGGAGTGTGGGAGGAAACTGGAGCACTCGGAGAAAACCCATGCAATCACAGGGAGAACTTACAACCTTCGTACGGACAGCGCCTATAGTCAGGATCAAACCTGGGTCTCTGGCGCTGTAAGACAGTAACTCTACCATTGCGCCACTATGCCACCCCCTCTGATAAACATGACTCAGATATGCCATGTGGGTACACCATCTCAATTGGTGAGTTTTAAGGAAAAGTGTGGGGATCTATATGCTAGGCCTGACTCCAAGTAACCTGCTGTCATTGCGAAGTGGAGAGGAAAAGGAGAGAGATGGAAAGGCTGGCGGAAGTATTGTGTTTGATGTTTGCTTTAACCCAAATACATTTGATGTAGGTCCTGCAGACATCCAAGGGACTTTGATCTGCAAGAGTTTGCAATGCTTTACAGACAGTTTGCATCACATGTACTGCCAATTGCAAACTAGAACTCAGGAGAAATTAGTTGTTTCTCGAAAACTCGCCATTAGGAATGAACTCAGGTAGGTTACTGTTCATAAAATTGGCCAGAAATTGACTGAACAAAACTAAAAGTCCAAGGCATTTGTCTGTAATATTATTTGAGAAGCGTAGAACAAAGCATGTTATATCAAACAGTGGGTTCTGGAGATAACACTTTCTTTTTTGTGGTTTCTCTACTAGTGAGGAAGACAAAGAAAAGTATGATCTATCATAGGCCATTGTCAAAAGGTTTGACTGTTTTGCTTGACAATATTGGCCTTCTAGAAAATTTCATCATACTTTGACTTTTCATAAAAACGCTAAATTGCTCCTTTGTAGTATTCCTTATCCAGCATGTGATAAAGGATGTTAGCTATCCGTTATGGCAGTTATATTTATTACTGTACTCTTTCCTGATTTATTATGCGTGAATTAAAACGAAAAATAGGATTTGTGCAGAAACACATTAACCATGAGCATTATTCCTGCCGTTGTTGTACAGGTTCGAACTTTAGTTTCGCTGATTCCTTCAACATTATCTCGCAATCAGCTTCAGAATCACAATTGAACATTCAACATGCAGAGCTCCCTTGGCATTGTCAAAGCCAGATGAACACTATGCAGTTTTAGCATAACAACAAATAAAAATGCATTCTAAAACATGTTTAATGTAGTGAAGTTCTGCTGGTGCTCATCAAACAAAATTTAACACCGAGCAACACATGGAGAAGTAAAAATTAGTCATCATAAACATGATCTGGTATAGAATTAAGGAGACGTTAAAGGCAAGAAAAAGATGGAGAGGCAGAAAAACATATGGAGAGAAATCCCAAGCAAATCACCTATGCATCTAAAGCCTGATCCCCAATGGAGGAGCCCAGGATTGAGAGTTTATATGGCATTAGATGCTGTAGGGCTGAGAGAGGCAAGGCTGTAAAGAAAATTGTGGACAACAAAAGATGTAAGATTATGATACGTTGCCCTGGTGGATTGCAATCTGATTGCTCAGCAGTGGGTGACTGAAGGTGTGAATTGGGATGTGGCCTGCATTGCTTCATATTGGTTCGAATATACTGAGGTTTCGAGGTGGGAAAAAATGATCAGTGTTTCATTCACATGACTGATGTGAGATAACGCAAGGGCAGAGATGCTGATTTAAGTGGCAAATCTGCTGAGGCAGGGGCAGAGATGGATGACAGGGATGGAGATAGGAGATAGGTTCATGGTTCTAGTCACCGCATTGCAGGAAGGATGAGGAGGCTTTGGAGATGGTGCAGAAGAGGTTCACCAGAATGCCGGTTGGATTAGAGGATGTTAGCAATAAGCCGAGTGCATAGAATATAAAAGAAAAAGTACAGCCCTTCTACCCACAATGCCTATGCTAACATGATGCTAAAATAAACTCTGATCTGCCTACACATAATCCATACCCCTTCATTCCCTGCACATCCATGTACCCATCTTAAGCTTCGTAAAAGCCACTATTGTATCTGCTTCCCTCATCACCCCTGGCAGTGAGTTCCAGGTACCCACCAACCTCCGTGTAAAAAATGTACCCTGCACATCTTAAAACTTTGCCTCTTTCATCTTAAAAGCTGTGACTTCTAGTCTTTGACATATCTACAATGAGAGAAAGGTCTTGACTGTCCAGCATACGTAGGCCTCTCAACCTCCCCTCAATCTCCAATCATGGAGTCCTGGAGCCATACAACACGGAATCAGACCAACTTGTCCATGCCGACCAATCTCCAGCATTGCAGGGAAAACAATCCAAGTCTGTCCAATCTCTCATTGTAGCTAGAAAGCTCTAACATAGATAACATTCTGGTAAACCTCCCCTTGCACCTTCCCCCAAACCCCCACATCCTGCTTGCAAAGAAGCAACCCGAACCACACGCAATAGTCCAAATGCAGCCTAACCAAACTTACAACGTTGCATCATGACTTCCTGACCCTTATAATCAATGCTCCAGTGTCGGCATGCACATCATACCCCAAGGCATGCATATCATACGTCTTCTTAACCACTCTTTCTACTTGTGGATACACCTAACAAATTCTAACCCATCTGAGCCATTTTGCACTGAGTAAGTCATGGACGAAACCTCGGTAGATGGGACGAGCTCAGATGGGATTTCATGGTCAGCATGGTCAGCAAATGGACCTGATTCCACGTTGTATGGCTCCAGGTCCCCATAATTCCAAGTCCCAGTCAATATTGGGGAAATTAAAGTTGTCCATCCTGTTGCTTTTGCATGAGGTTGTGCTAACTTTGAATGTTTTCTCAGGAGCATTAGAGACTGAGAAGAGTCCTGATATAAGGGTGTAAGGTTATGAGAGGCATATGGAAAGTAGATAGTCAGAACTTTTTTCCCCCATGGTGAAAATATCAAAGACTAGAGGGCATAGCTTTAAGGGGAGAGGGGTGAGGTTTAAAATAAATGTGCTGGGCAAGTTTTTTTTACACAGAGTGTGGTTGGTGCCTGGAATGCATTCCAGGGGTGGTGGTGGAGACAGATAATATAGTGGCATTTAAGGGGACTTTTATAAAGGAACGGCCACAGAGGGTAGTTGAGGCCAGTTCATTGGCTATATTTAAGAGGGAGTTAGATGTGGCCCTTGTGGCTAAAACTATGGAGAGAAGGCAGGTATGGAGAGAAGGCAGGTACAGGATACTGAGTTGGATGATCAGCCATGATCATATTAAATGGCGGTGCAGGCTCGAAAGGCCGAATGGCCTACTCCTGCACCTATTTTCCATGTTTCTATGATACGCAGGGAATAGAAAAATATGGATCTTGTGCAGTCAGAGGAGATTAGTTTTGCTTGGCACAACATTGTTGACTGAAGGGCCTGTTCCTATTGTGTATTGCTCTATGTTCTATGGTCTATGTATAAAGAGTGGGAAGATCTGTTCAGGATGAAATGGAATATCAAGATAACGCAGAATAATTCAGTTTCAGCTCGGCAGAGGGAGAGGGATGAAATCAGCAGCCTGGGAACAGAATTTGTGATGGGAACCAGAGGCTTTACAATGTTTTACAAGGAAATAATTCTGGATTAAAATACTGGATTTTGCAAGCAAGCAGTTTGACAAATCTGAGGCATTGAAGGTGCCATGAGAACTGATTGCAAGGTAAAGCTGTGTCAAACTAGCTGACACCATTGGGAGAGCATGTAAACCAAAATGAGGAAGAAGCCAAACTCCTTGCAAAAGTTTACACACATAGGATCGATTTTGACCCCTGCAGATACTACATATGGTGGAATATTGCTGAGGCAAGCATTTTAACACATTAACAAACCATATAACCATATAACAATTACAGCACGGAAACAGGCCATCTCGGCCCTACAAGACCGTGCCGAACAATTATTTTCCCTTAGTCCCACCTGCCTGCACTCATACCATAACCCTCCATTCCCTTCTCATCCATATGCCTATCCAATGTATTTTTAAATTCCCACATTTCTTTCCATTGATATAAAATCATAAATTGCTGCGAAGCATTTATGAAAAGAGAAACAGAGTTAACACTTCGCCCAAACTGACAAAGGAAGTCCAGCCCAAAATGTTGTCTTTTGTCCTCTCTGCAGCTGCTGCCGGACCTACTGACTGTTTCGAGCAATTTCTGCTTTTTATTTTGGACTTCCAGCAACATTCTAAATTTTTATTTACTGTTTACTTTCCTACTAATTCCAAAATAAATACAAATTAATAGAGGTCTTTAAGCTGATGTCATATGTAATCAGCTCAGTATGAACACGATCTCCAAAAGCCGATCTTACTGTAAAGGTTTTAGGCAATCACTGTGTTCTGCCCTTTTAAAGCTACATAATTAAGTTGATATGAATTTAGGTAAATAAAACAGGACTGTAAAAATCAGCAGATAAAGTCGGTAACAGTTCAGAATTCACAATTTGTCCAAAAAGCTGTTGGTAATCATTCTGGCACATTTCCCAGTTTCCTTGACTATCTCTGGCACATGCCACACTCAGTACACGCTTTAGCAGTGCTACAGAAACATCAGGAAACATTAGCACAGACCTGTAGTTACCAACAGCGGGAAGGAACCAGAGTAAAACGTACCTACAATAAGAGACATTTTAAGTTAATTAAATAAAATATGACATAAGGATTCATCAAGATAATGCTTCTTTATTTTGTGTGGGAGAAGTTACACAATCATTTGGCGTAAACAAAAAGTAACTAAAAAAACATCAAACAGATGTCAAACCCTTAACACGTGGCATTTGACTGCAAACTGCTTCTGAGTGCCAGGCAGCTCTAAGGAAAAAAGCTTGCAAAGTGGCCTGTGGCACAAGGTAAAATTCATAAATGATGCAGGTAAAACCATAACTTTAAAGTATTTTGCCAACCCTTGGACCATTCTGTGTGCTATTGTAATCTGCATTACATTTGCTGTGGCATATGGTATTCTCGTTGCACAGTACACTTGCCTGGAACCTAAAATAAAATAACAAAATGCAAATATGGCAATTGTAAACTGTGCTTGTTTAGGAAAGCATATAATGGTTCATTGAGGGAATTGTTTACTGGTAAAGATCCTCCTTTCCTCAAAAAGGTGCTTCATGCCAAGGTCTAGATGACAGCAACTTTCCACAGGAGGCCTTTGACCAAGTATGGTGCTGCCTCTATTGGCAAATGCACTAAATCATAACAATCCAGAACCCGAGGTCACAGTTTAAGAATAAGGGGTAGGTCATTTAGAACTGAGACATAGAAACTTAGAAAGTAGGTGCAGGAGTAGGCCATTCGGCCCTCCGAGCCTGCACCGCCATTCAATATGATCATGGCTGATCATCCAACTCAGTATCCTGTACCTGCCTTCTCTCCATACCCCCTGATCCCTTTTGCCACAAGGGCCACATCTAACTCCCCCTTAAATATAGCCAATGAACTGGCCACAGCTACCTTCTGTGGCAGAGAGTTCCAGAGTCTCACCACTCTCTGCGTGAAAAATGTTTTTCTCATCTCGGTCCTAAAGGATTTCCCCTTTATCGTTAAGGAAAAACCTTTTCACACAGAGTTGTGAATCTGAGGAATTCCCTGCCACAGAAGGCAGTGGAGGCCAATTTACTGGATGGTTTCAAGAGAGAGTTGGATGTAGCTCTTAGGGCTAATGGAATCAAGGGATCTGGGTAAAATCAGGAACGGGGTCCTGATTTTGGATGATCAGCCATGATCATATTGAACGGCGGAGCTGGCTCGAAGGGCCAAATGTCCTACTCCTGCACCTATTTTCTAAGTAAGCCATCTCACTGAAAGCAAATCCTCATGCAGTCCAAACACTGAGGTCAAAACCTCGCCCTCAGCTATGGGATGCTGCACATTACCTCTCACTGCTTAAACGGAATAAGAACAATAGTAACGTCACAACTAAATCCCCATCCAATATCATGTTCATGCCAGCAGATAATAGTCTTCAGCTTGGTCTTTAGTATCCATGCAGTTCAAGCAACATCAGACATTCAAATACATATCCAACTAGAAAGGGCACAGTGGCGCAACAGTAGAGTTGCTGCTTTACAGCACCACATACCCAGGTTCAATACTGACGATGGGTGATGTCTGTATGGATTTTACACGCTCTCCCCGTGACCACGTGCTTTTTCTCTGGATGCTCCGGTTTTCTCCCACACTCCAGAGCAGTGGCAGACAAAATATTGGTTGCCAGGAGACAAAGGGGGCCCACTTCATCAGGAGCCCACTTGATATAGGGGGCCCACTTCATCAGGAGCCCACTTGATATAGGGGGCCCACTTCATCAGGAGCCCACTTGATATAGGGGGCCCACTTCATCAGGGGCCCACTTGCCATCGGGCAAGCTGACACCCTGGCCAGTCTGCCACTGCTCCAGAGACATACAGGTTTGCAGGTTTGCATTGTAACTTGTCCCTAGTGTGTATGGGGTGATCACTGGTCAACACAGACCCGGTGGGCTGAAGGGCCTGTTCCCACGCTGCATCCCTAAAGACTAGAAATCTATTTGGCACTTTCCTCTTCATTTTTTGTCTGCCTTCAGAATTCTATTTGTCTGTTTACATTCTAATATATGTGAAAGCCCTCCTGTCAGTCACTAAATGTAGGTGTCTTTCAATGAAACAGATGCTAGTCCAAGAACTGCACAATTGAGAAATACTGTGATGCAAAGTTTTTGAGTGTTACCTGATGGTATATTATAGGGTATATTACCCCAGCTCCCCAGACTCAGCGGTCCAGCCTGAAGGGTTCTCCATCCACCGTATGGACCGTACGCAGGCATCTGGGAAAGGGAGAGGAGGGGGCGTCTGCCTCATGGTCAACTCTGCGTGGTGTTCCGACGTGGCAGTCCTGTCCAACTCCTGCTCTCCACACCTCGAACATCTGGCGGTGAAGTGCCGTCCCTTCTACCTCCCGAGAGAATTCATCTCCGTTATCCTGACCGCGGTCTACATCCCACCCCAGGCAGACGTCCGTCTGGCACTGGAGGAGATGCATGCCGTGGTCAACAAACACCAGACGTCTTACCCCGAGGCATTTACCACCATTGCTGGGGACTTCAATAAGGCGAACCTCAAGAAATCACTCCCTAACTTCCACCAACATGTCTCCTGCTGCACCAGAGGACCTAACACCCTCGACCACTGCTACACCACCATTAAGAATGCCTATCGTTCTATCCCTTGCCCTCACTTCGGTAAGTCCGACCATACCGCGGTGCTGCTTCTTCCTGCCTACAGGCAGCAATTGAAGAGCGCACCCCCAGAAGTGAGGACAGCACAGAGCTGGTCGGGGGGGGGGGGGGGGGGGGGGGGGGGGGGGCAGAAGAACAACTCCAGGACTGTTTGGAGTCTGTAGACTAGGCAATGTTCAAGGACTTGGCAACGGACTTGAACGAATACGCCACAGTCGTTACAGACTTCATAAAGAAATGTGTGGAGGACTGCATCCCTACAAAAACCTTCCGAGTGTTTCCCAATCCCTTGGATGAACCCTTGGATGAACTTTGAGATCCGCACTTTCCTGAAGTCCAGACACAGGGCATTCACCTCCAATGATACAGTGGCCTACATGAAGACCAGATACGACCTTGGTAAGGCCATCAAAAAGGCCAAAAGGGACTTCTGCTCCAAACTGGAGGACGAGACAGATGTTCGGCAGCTGTGGCAGGGCCTGAATGCAATCACCTCCTACAAGGCGAAACAAGGAGGCAGCTCGAATGCCGGTGTAACATCACTCCCTGACGAGCTCAATGCGTTTTACGCACCCTTTGACAGGGAGAATACTGATGTGCCTTCCCGATCCCCCATTCGCTGTGATGGCATTTTAGTCTCAGTCACAGAGGCCGATGTCAGGAAATCCTTCAGAGGGGTGAACCCCCGAAAAGCACCTGGTTCTGATGGTATACCCGGTCGTGTTCTAAAAACCTGTGCGGACCAACTGGCGGGAGTTTTTACGGACATTTTCAACCTCTCACTTCTGAGTTCTGAGGTCCCCACCTGCTTTAAAAGGGCATCAATTATACCGGTGCCCAAGAAGAGTAAGGTGACGTGCCTCAATGACTATCGACCAGTGGCACTAACGCCGGTGGTGATGAAGTGCTTTGAGAGGTTGATCATGGAGCAAATCAACTCCTACCTCGACAAAAACCTGGACCCACTGCAGTTCGCTTACCGCCACAACAGATCAACGGTGGATGCGATCTCGCTGGCCCTCCACTCCGCACTGGACCACTTGGACAACAAAAACTCATATGTCAGGCTGTTATTCATTGATTACAGCTCGGCATTTAACACAATCATCCCCACCAAACTGGTTACCAAACTCGCAGAACTGGGTCTCTGCGCATCCCTCTGCAGCTGGATCCTCGACTTCCTCATCCACAGACCACAGTCTGTTCGTATTGGTGGAAATGTGTCAGTCTCGATAACAATCAGCATGGGAGCACCTCAAGGCTGCGTGCTCAGCCCCCTGCTGTACTCACTCTATACCCATGACTGCGTAGCGAACCACAGTGCGAACTCCATCATCAAGTTCGCTGACGACACCACTATTGTGGGGCGTATCACTGATGGGGATGAGTCAGAATATAGAAGAGAGATCGAGCAACTGTCCATATGGTGCCAGCGCAATAACCTGGCCCTCAACACCAGCAAAACCAAGGAACTGATTGTGGACTTTGGAAGGAGTAGGAATGGGACCCACAGCCCCATTTATATCAACGGGTTGATGGTTGAAAGGGTCAAGAACTTCAAATTCCTGGGCGTGCACATCTCTGAAGATCTTTCCTGGTCCGAGAACACTAACGCAATTATCAAAAAAGCTCATCAGCGCCTCTACTTCCTGAGAAGATTACGGAGAGTCGGATTGTCAAGGAAGACTCTCTCTAACTTCTACAGGTGCACAGTCGAGAGCATACTGACCGGTTGCATCGTGGCTTGGTTCGGCAATTTGAGCGTCCTGGAGAGGAAAAGACTACAAAAGTAGTAAACACTGCCCAGTCCATCATCGGCTCTGACCTTCCTTCCATCGAGGGGATTTATCGCAGTCGCTGCTTCAAAAAGGCTGGCAGTATCATCAAAGACCCACACCATCCTGGCCACACACTCATCTCCCTGCTGGAGAAGGCACAGGAGCCTGAAGACTGCAACAACCAGGTTCAGGAATAGCTACTTCCCCACAGTCATCAGGCTATTAAACCTGGCTCGGACAAAACTCTGATTATTAATAACCTCTTTCTGTTATTTGCATTTTACCAGTTTATTTATTCATGTGTGTATATATTTATATCATGGTATATGGACACATTTATCTGTTTTGTAGTAAATACCTACTATTTTTCTGTGTGCTTAAGCAAAGCAAGAATTTCATTGTCCTATACAGGGACACATGACAATAAACTCACTTGAACTTGAACTTGAACTTGAAAAGCCTGATAGTTAAATGCATTTGGAGACTTGGTGTGCAAGCAAAGCTCAAACATTAAACCAGCTGGAGGTTTTTTATTCATGTAACATTCATCTTGCATAAGCATCGAGGCTGTCGGGTTTGTGAAATGACACCAAATGGCGGCGCACATTAATCCACTTACAGGTGGTCTTTCCTCCCAACACCCCACCCCCAATCATCCTCTCAATTCACAACCTCCAACCTTCCCATGATCATCTCCCCAACTCACCTCTCTGACATTCTTGCATCTCCCAAAGACATCCCCAACTCATCCTCCCAAACAATCACTCACATCCTTTCCCGTCAGCAATCTCTTCCACCCATAATTCATTATTTTTCTATCTGTCATCACTCATATCCCATCCATTCTCGAGTCTTTCTCTGTGAAGTCCACTCACCACATGGCAAGGAATGACTTGCTAGTGGCTTGGGGGCATCATTGATGGAGCTGAAGGAGACATTTTTCTCAATGGACTGCGCTAGCTTTAATGTCTCACATGAATTCCTGCCCTCCTTACTTTGCCTAAAATTCTCAACTGACCCTTCTATCGTTAGGGACTGGGAGAAGTAATTGTGCTTTCAAGAGAACCCATTGAGAAGAAACTTGCTCATGTTCCAGAGATTATTCATAGTGACAGCATCAAATTCCATACTTTTCATCTTTGTCACTAGTAACTCCATCAAAGAGGCAAAGAAAAACATGTTCACTCTCACCACCGAGTCTCTCATCCTTTCTTTAAATCAATTTACTATGTCTAGTTGAGAAGACCAAAGTAAAATATGTTGACAACTGACAGCACCAGCAGAGTGAAAGGATTGGTTAGGCAGAATAAGAAGCCTAATGACAATGATACCAAGTTATTTCCTTTCGTGAAGGGTCTTTTCCTGCAACATTTGTGATAACCAAGGTCATTTTACCTGACAATAACATCTTCAAAAAGTCCTTGGAATGCAATACGGTGTATCCAGCAGAGACTGGTGTCTTTACAAAGGCAACACATTTATGCCATTAACATGTCTGAGAATTAAAATTGACAGAGTATTGCAGGCAGCCACAAACCATTATAAGATCCAGTCACACCAAATGATCCTCCTGAAATATTACACTGCTCCCACTTTTTATTAAAAAGTAAGGGAGAACTACGAGGAAGTTATCAATACATTTATTTAATGAACAAAATCTACACATTTAGTCAAATAACCTACAAATCTGTACGTCTTTGGAGTGTGGGAGGATACCGGAGAAAATCCATGCAGGTTACGGGGAGAATGTACAAACATCGTGCACACAGCACCCGTAGTCAGGAATGAACCCTGGGCGCTGGCGCTGTAAGGCAGCAAATTTACCGCCGCGCCACCGTGCCATCCCGCAATGTGTACCGGTTCTAACTGATGCCTCATAGCAAAGTGGTTCAACATGCAGACCTGGTTCATAATTAGCAGACGTTATTTGAAACCCTTTGGACTTTATCAGCAATTTCAATCCAAATACAGTATCTTCGTTTTATGAACGTCAACTGAAGAAGGGTCTCCACCCAAATCGTTATATATTTTGCCTTGTGTCCGGATGGCATTAACATTGAATTCTCCCAATTTTGCTAGCCCTTGCTGTCTCCTCCCCTTCCTCAACCCACTAGCTGTCTCCTCCCACCCTCCCATCCGCTCGCCCTCGGGCTCCTCCTCCTCCTCCCCTTTTCCTTCCTTCTCCCCCCCCCCCCCACCCCCCATCATTCTGAAGAAGGGTTTCGGCCCGAAACGTCACCTATTTCCTTCGCTCCATAGATGCTGCTGCACCCGCTGAGTTTCCCCAGCAATTTTGTGTACCTTCGTTATATATTTATTTTCTCCAGAGATGCTGCCTGAGCCGCTGAATTACTCCAGCATTTTGTGCCTATCTATGGTACTTCTGCATACTTGTTCTGCATATCTTACTTCTGCATACATGTTTTCCTGGGTGGGTTAATAACATGAAAAGCAACTACTGTTGCCTTTGCCTTAATGCCTGCAAAATCTCACCAGATTAAAATATTTGGTTGGGCTGTTTCCTGTCAATGGTATCAGGCTTAACATTTTGGATTGCTTTGTCAAAAAATCAAGTTATGATATCAATTCAAGTTTAATACATTGATCCATTTTACTTCGGAGTCACGTGAGTGACTACGTGAAGAACCCGTCCAGCACGCATGCTTGAGCAAAGCCCCCGTTCGACTCCAGGGAAGGAGCGTTCCGTCAGTGGAGGGGGTGAGGGGCGGCACCTGGACCGCACATGCTGCGGTCCACAGTCAGGTTACTGAGCCGTTGCCCAGTCCGCTAACAGCTGTCTGACCAACAGCAGCGGACTTGAGGGAAATTCAAAAACCGGCCGGTAATCCCTGCATACTCCCGACAAGGAGACTCGCCGACTGAAAACGGCAGAAATGCCGCCCGAAACGGCAGGCAGCTGCTTGAGCAAAGTTGGCAACCAAACCTCGGGCTGCAGACAGACACGGAAGATGGAACCGGCACTTCAAACTACCGCCCGAGAGCGAGTAAGTGTCTGTTCTCCAAGCCTAGAGAAAGGTCATGGAGTAAAAACTCCAGCGAGACTTGCCTCGGGAGCTGGGGCAAGCTCGCCAAGGGAGCATAACATTCCCGCTCCAGTGCACTAACAGCACTGGCCATCTCCCTCATCAGAGGGATCGATGGCGACCAGGGCTGTGCTGGTCAAGAAGAGGGGTCACTGGCTGAACAACATCGGGAGTATGCTTGAGGTACAGGATCAGGAAGAGCTGCTGGGTGTGAGATACCGTTACGTGGCTACACCACGAGCGAGATGGCCGTTTCAGTCTAAACTGACGGCCAGCTTACTACCTGTCTTTCCAAAAAACCTCTCCAAGACAGGTAGTCATGAGGCGTTGGATTTTATCACGCCTCCCCAAAATTGCATTTACTCAAAGTGCCTACCATTATTGGGGGTACATTTAAAAACCCAAATATCTTAAATTGCATTTGATACCCCTGACGTCGGCTATCATTTTTGCATGCTCATTCCAGAGGGGCAGGGTAGTATGGCAAAACACCTGACCCTACTGTTCAACAAAGTATGCTCCGCAACTTCTCGAAGGAAGTCATAAAACCTGCCCTCAACCTAAAAAATTCACAGGACTGTGAGAACGCCGACCTCACAACCACAGATCCTGCTATCTGGCAAAGTTACAAAACCAAGCCTTAAAACTGGATGAAGTGTCCAAGATATTCGGCATCATGAGGGCAGGGCCTGGAATGAGCAAACCACACAAAACCAGACAGCAGTACCTCCACGCATCCACTAGTAGGCGTCTACTTAATGGTACTGGTGAAAGCTCGGGGCCCGCATGCCAGCCCCCGTAAGACTTTTCAGGCCAGGGTCCAGAGCGGGCCCCATGGAAAATGCGCCACCCCCCAACAACACCATCCCGACAGACAAGGAACCAGAAACCGAAAAAATGAACACACCACTAAACAACAGTGAAGGCAGATGAGTATGGTTCCTACCATCATATAAAAGGTGAAGGGTTTGTACTAACAGGGGGGGAAATCACACCTGGATTTGGAAGCATGAAGACTAACACACTTGGTAGTTATATACCAAAAGTATTCAAGGATAAAAATTGAATTAAGAAACTTGCCACCAGTTCAGCATGCACCTCAAAGGGGTTTACCCTCCCACTAAAAAAGAACATGAGGGACTAGCTAACTGGAGAAGATATACAAAGGGGTCATAAAGAAGTCTAATATGAGCTTTTGGTACCAAAAAACCCAAAGATGGTGAATGTCGCACCATCATTGACTTAATCATTTGAATATTTTCACCAGGCATACACACTTTATGGAAACTTGTAACTGCTAACCGTGGATTTCCTAGGATACTTTATGGTAGACATCGACTTAAAAGATGCATACTATTCAGTACCCATTCATAAAAGATCTTCGGAGATACCACAATTTACCTGGATGGGGTAACTATGGCAGTATAAATTATTGACTATGGCTAAATATGATCCAAAACTGTTTTCCAAGATATTCAAATCAGCCCTGACACTATTAAGGAACATATCGTCATGGCCGGTATTCCAGGTGCGACAATGGTTCACCTGTATCTCCTCCAACCTCATCTACTGCATCCGCTGCTCTAGATGTCAGCTGATTTACATCGGGGAGACTAAGCGGAGGTTGGGCGATCGTTTCGCCGAATACCTCCGCTCAGTCCGCAATAACCTACCTGAACTCCCGGTGGCTCAGCACTTCAACTCCCCCTCCCATTCCCAATCCGACCTCTCTGTCCTGGGTCTCCTCCATTGCCAGAGTGAGCAACACCGGAAATTGGAGGAACAGCACCTCATATTCCGCGTGGGTTGCTTGCGTCCGGATGGCATGAACGTTGAATTCTCCCAGTTTTGCTAGCCCTTGCTGTCTCCTCCCCTTCCTTAACCCTCGAGCTGCCTCCTCCCATCCCCCTGCCCTCAGGCTTATCCCCCCCACCCCCCATTAGTCTGAAGAGGGGTTTCGGCCCGAAACGTCGCCTATTTCCTTCGCTCCATAGATGCTGCTGCACCCGCTGAGTTTCTCCAGCATTTTTGTGTACCTTCGATCTTCCAGCATCTGCAGTTCCTTCTTGAACAACATATCGTCATGGCATGTCTCTATGATATTAACGACAGACAAAACCATGGAAATAGCTAAATCAGCAGCATTAGCTACTAAAACTTATTTAGCCTGGGCTCTGTCATACAATCCAGATAAATCTATGTTGACACCATCCACAACTATGGACTATCTGGTATTCAATTAACTCTATCCACTTATCTATAACATTGCCAAAAGGAGAGTCAGCGTATGGCACAACCTGTAACAATTAATGGTAACAATCAACCAACCATTCAACAAAGTGGCAAGAGTAATTGGGAATTAGTAGCAGCATTGCCAGATACTTAACTTGAACCTTTCCATTAGAGCTAAGGTGCTAGTGTTAAAACAAAATAACCCATACCCAGAACATGGTGGCAAATGGTGGCACTATAGACACTGGGCATAAAACCTAGTTGGAAACATTGAGTACGTTCTATGGGTAAAAGCATATTGTTCAGTAGTGCACCATTTTGCATGTTCGTTTATAAATTAACAACATCACAGTGGTGGCATATACCAAACCACTAGGGCGGAATAAAATCGATATCATGTGACAATTTATTTAACAATTGGTAACCGTATGTCGTCAAACATATTTGACCATCAGCAACATACCTACCAGGTGAGCTAAATACTGTAAACAGACATATTAAACCAAAGTATTTGCTGAAATTACAAAGCAATATGGGACACCAGATATCGATTTCCTTGTATTCCAATTGAATCACCATGTACCGATGTATGTCGCATGAAACCAGACTTTGAGGCAGCGGCAATGGATACATTCCCGCTGAACTGGGGGGGGGAATCTAATCTCTATGTTCTCCCCTTTTCTACCTCATCAGTCAGCTACTACGGCCTCATCAGTCGGGTACTACGCAAAATACAGATGCTTCAGGTATTTTGATAGTACCCCACTAAACCTACACAGTCATGGTTCCCAGTGGTCCTCGACCTGGTTATTAAAACCCTAATGATTTTTCCCAGTAGCCCAGACTTATCAACTCACCCAGTATCAGGCATAAGCCACCCAAGCCACGATGAATTAAACTACTGGGTTGCAGATTTGAAAAGACCACTGCTGGGCCTGTGTTGCAGAATTGGGAAGACCACTGCTGGGCCTAGATTTGTCAGACAGTACTATCGACACGATGACAGCATCCCATCGCATATCCACAAGGGAACATACTTGGCGAACATCAAGAAGTGGGAGATACTGTTCAAATATCTTGGCGGCGGCGCGACTCTGTGTTGCAGCGGCCCCTACAGCCTGTCTGTCTGTCTTTTATTTATTTTTTTGTCTAGTTAAATGTAGTTGTTTGTGTTTTTTAATAGTGTTTTTAACTGTGTATGTGGGGGCGAGGGGGGGGAAGGGGGAAACTTTTTTTAAATCTCTTCCCTGTACGGGAGACCCGACCTTTTTCCTGTCGGGTCTCCGTTGTCGTTGGGGCCTAGCACCGTGGAGCGGCCTCCAGCTGGAACGACCTGGGGGCTCCAGTCCCGGATCCTGCGGAGCTGCGAACTTACCATCGTGGGGCTGGCCGGCATCGGAGCGTGGGGAGCGGTGGTGACTCGCTGCTGCGGCCCGACCACGTAGCTCGGAGGTTCCAGCTGCAGCCGCAGGTCCGGTGGACTGGGACATCAGGAGCTCGCGGGTCCGGGTGAGAGACCGCTTTCCGGAGCTCCCGCAACGCGACTTCTCCAGCCCGTTTCGTGGGGTTGGAACGACCCAGAGCGGGGCCGTACATCGCCCGGCGCGGCTTAATGGCCGTGGGACATTACAGCGCCCGCCGGGGGCTCCAACTTTGTGACATTTAGACCGGGAGCGGGGCCGTAAATCGCCCGGCACGGCCTAAAATGGCCGTGGGACTTATCATCGCCCGCCTGGGGCTTGGACATCGGGAGAGAAATGGAGAACAGGGGAGAGAAAAGACTTTGCCTTTCTGTAAATTGAATTGTGTGTATGTCTGTAGGAAATTGTCTTTGTTTGTATGGCTGTGGAAACGGAATTTCGTTTGAGCCTCACTGAGGTTCAAATGACATGTAATAAATATTGTATATTGTATATTGTATTGTAAATACAGGAACCACATATTCAACTACAACAAAACCTGTACTGGAGTTCCTGGCAGGTCTTCACCACAATGAAGGACTCAGCTACAGCGCCATTAATACAGCCAGAAGTGCTCTGTCAGCCTACTTAACTCAGGCAACAGGACAACAGGCCATAGGGTACCACCCACTGGTGATCAAATTCAGGAGAGGCATATTCAACTCTAATCCCCCAGACCTATGTACATCCAAATCTGTGATGTCAGTGTGGTCCTGACGTACCTTAGGGGATGGTCACCAGCCAGGTCCCTCACCCTGGAACAGCCTACCCTGAAGACGGTCATGCTGATGGCCTTGTCTCAGCACAAAGAGTGCAGTTCCTCCATCTACTACGATTGGACAATATGGTTATAACACCAGACCGTGTCTCATTTACCATTCAGGGGCTGGTCAAACAGAGCAGACCAGGAACATCAGGTCCAGTCATGGAATTCCGGGCATACCCACCTGAACCACGGTTATGTTTCATGACCCACTTATTGAATTACATCGACACAATAAGAAATCCCCGAGGGAAAGAAAAAGCCTTACGGGTCAGCCACACGAAACATCATGGTCAGGTGATGAGCCAAACTATCTCAAGTGGCTCAAGCAGGTACTGGGAGTTGCTGGAGTAAATACTAACGTGTATAAATCTTACTCCACCAGGGCAGCATCCACATCGGTGACTAAGAGGATGGACGTGCCTATGGACCACATCCTGGCTACAGCGGGGTGGTCTAGGGAGTATACGTTCCAAACTTTTATAGCAAGCCGCTGGCAGAACCTGTATCGTTTGCAGAAAAAGTATTAGAATCTGCAAATATATAATTTAAGCCCGGGGAAGCATTTTGGTCTTGTTATTGTTAATAACACCATTATTGTTTTACAAACAGATTCATGGTTGATTACGATAACATACTTCCTCCCTCGAATGACTTCGGCAGCGAGTGAAGTATGAACTGTTACACGGTTTGAAATCACAGAGCTTTAAAATCTTCACGTAGTCACTCACGTGACTCCGAAGTAAAATAGTAAGAATAAACGAGAACTTACCAGTTCGAAGTTTGATCTGTATTTTATGAGGAGTTACGATGAGGGATTACGTGCCCTCCGTTCCCACCCTCAATTATAGAGATCACCTGGTATTTAAGTTCTCCTTTTCTTTACTATGTTTATTTCAATTATTGTGTCTTCTGTGATACCACACCGCTGCTTTGAAGTATGTCGCGCATGCGTGCTGGACGGGTTCTTCACGTAATCCCTCATCGTAACTCCTCATAAAATACAGATCAAACTTCGAACTGGTAAGTTCTCATTTAATCTTACTATTTTGGATTGCTTTGTCAAAAAATCAAGTTATGATATCAATTCAAGTTTAATACATTGATTGTATTGCCACTTGAATTGATAGCGCAACTTAATTTTTCTTAAAAATCTGTTTGATCCCATTACTGTTTGGGGCATAGATACTGTACAATATTAGTTCTTAATTATCTGAGTGAAGTTCTCCATTCTATTGACATTTTGAACAAATACTAAAATAGCTTTTGATTCTTGTCTTGGCGTTGGTTCTGCAGTTTGTTGAAATGTGATCTTTATTTTGGGAACATCAACACTTGGCTGTTCTAAAAAGAGGAGATTGAAATGAACATAACAGATGTTTGACCTGTTCTCTGCAGAACACCGGACCAGTTTTGTAGTCTTGGATGTAGCTGCAGCTCTCTGACAGCGGATTGGAGCTACCTATACTGGCGACTTGTGGTGTACATAATTCTCTAGCATTCTTGGAAGCAATTTCCATTGATGCAGCTATCTTAAATGGAAGATTGCCAAGCTTTGTATCCTCAACATCTTAATCTTAATTAATTCACTCTCTTGCCAAGGAAAATACCTATTGTGAAAGGTATGATCTAAAGTGACACCAAAGTCTGATACAAAGAAACTTCATTAACAAAGCACTGTGCCCTTTAATTGCCTGACCTTGCTTCTGACTCACCATTCCAAATTTATTGCTTCAGGCTTTTTCTAACAGCCTTGGATAAAAATTATCTTAGTTTCTGCACTTGCCTGTTGAACGTCTTTCATCTTAAATGGCATATACACACACTGAACTTTGTTTTCTCTCCTTTATTATATTGTTTACAGTGTACTATGTTTGCATATTCTGTTGTGCTGCTGTCAGAATGTCATTGTTTTATCTGGGACATATGAGAATAAAACACTCCTGACTCTCTTGACTTGATGAGTTCATGTTCATAGGTCATAGGAACAGAATTAGGCCATTCAGCCCATCGAGTCTACTCTGCCATTCATTTAATCATTGCTGATCTATCTTTCCCTCAGCCCCATTCTCATGCCTTCTCCCCATAACCTTTGACACCCTCACAAATCACAACCTGTTGATCTTTGCTTTAAAAACACCCAATGACTTGGCCTCCACAGCTGTCTGTGGCAGTCTTCCATAGAGTAGATCGATCATTCTCTGCCATTTCCTCCGTCCTATTCACAACAGGAATAGTGCATCTTTATGCTTGCATCCCACTGTTTTAGGCTTTCACCATATCATCTGCTCCTTAACCTCAGCTTCAAGAACATCTCCAATCATCCTTTACAACAGTTTAGTATACTTCAGTTTGGTCACACATGCTGTGGCTCCCTATGTAGTCAGTTGGGCCCGCTATGTTAGCACACAAGATCTACACTAATAAATTAATAACAATAATAAATGAATACTTTATAGTGATATATATTATATATAAATATATATAATGTATAGCTATCAATAAATAATATATAATCAATTAATAACAACACTATAAAGTTCAACAATGTCATCAATGTCATTCAATAAATTTGATGAATATCAGTCATCTCCGTCCACAATTTGAAATATCATAACAAGAAGATATTGTGATATCTACAAGAAGAACTACAAGAAGAAGTTTATTTGCAAGGCAGCATGCTTAAACTGCTTTCCTGTTGAGAATTTAAGTTGGCAGACGAAAATGTTCCAGACTTTGTTGTGAACTCATTACATTGCAAAACAGCAAACACACCATGAGTCTCTCCTCTCCTACAGGATCACAATGTGCACATACATATCGATAACAAAGTGATCAGGCTTAAGGATGCATTCTGGTGAATCAATGTTAACACAATCATTAGAGAAGTTAGTTCAATGCACGCTCATCTTTACAAAATGGACATTTACAGAATCTCCAAGTTAATTGAAGCCTTACAAGAATTCAACTTGATCCTCAACCCCACAGAGAATAAGTTAAAAATGTGAGCGTCTGTTGGCAAAGCAGTTACTGCTGCTGCCACAAAGCTCCAACAGCCAGAGTTCAATCCGTGCCTTATTTGTGCAGTTTGCATCTTCTCTCTGTGACTGTGGGTGTTCCCCTGGATGATCTGGTTTGTCCCACATCCCAAAGACATTCTGTAGGTTAATTGGCTGCTGTCAATTACCCCAGTCTAGGTGGGTGGTAAGAGAATCAGGAGGAGGTTGACAGGGATGTGAAAGAATAGGTTACGGAGAAATAAGTGGAGCAATGGGATGGATGGCACAGCACTCAAAGCTGGCATTGGCTCAATGGGTTGAAGACCCTCCTTGTAAGAATATATAAACATATGAAATAAGATGAAAATATCACAACAACCTCATTTTGTTCCCAAAGAGAATGGAATATATTCCCTTTCGGTCACAGTTAACAGAATGGTTGAAAATGCCTTAAATTTGACCAATAATGTGTCACAATTTCAGAGATACATAGAAGTATAGAAACATAGAAAATAGGTGCAGGAGTAGGCCATTCGGCCCTTCGAGCCTGCACCGCCATTCAATATGATCATGGCTGATCATCCAACTCTGTATCCTGTACCTGCCTTCTCTCCATACCCCCTGATCCCTTTAGCCACAAGGGCCACATCTAACTCCCTCTTAAATATAGCCAATGAACTGGCCTCAACTGCCTTCTGTGGCAGATAATTCCACAGATTCACCATTCCTGACCTACATCAGCATGTTACGTTCATAAACTACACAGATGGATGAAATATGAAATTTAATACAGAGGGAATATATTTTGAGAGAATATTATCCATACTAATGAAAATTATAATATGAGTACATATATGCAATTCTTTGTTTTAGAACAGATTTTATTGGTTAACTAACTGGAAAAACAAACAAAACATAACATGTTATAGGTTTAAGGTGGGATTGGAAAGATTTAATTGGGATGACAGATGGCACAATGGGCTAAGTGTTCGGCTGGCAACCGGAAGGTAGCCGGTTCGAATCCCGCTTGGAGTGCATACTGTCGTTGTGTCCTTGGGCAAGACACTTCACCCACCTTTGCCTGTGTGTGAATGTGTGTGAGTGATTGGTGGTGGTCGGAGGGGCCGTAGGCGCAGAATGGCAGCCACGCTTCCGTCAGTCTGCCCCAGGGCAGCTGTGGCTACAGAAGTAGCTTACCACCACCGAGTGTGACTGAGGAGTGAATGAATAATGCGATGTAAAGCGCCTTGAGTATTAGAAAGGCGCTATATAAATCCCATCCATTATTATTATTATTAACCTGAGGGGGCCACGTTTTCACTCAGAGGTTGGTGGGTGAATGGAACGTGCTACCAGAGGCGCAGCCAAGGTGGCGCAGCGGTAGAGTTGCTTCCTTACAGCGATTGCGGCGCCGGAGCCCCGGGTTCTGTCTTTACAGAGTTTGCACGTTCTCCCTGTGACTGCGTGGGTTTTCCCCGAGATCTTCGGTTTCCTCCCACACTCCAAAGACGTACAGGTATGTAGGTTAATTGGATTGGTGTATGTGTAAATTGTCCGTAGTGTGTGTAGGATAGTGTGGGATCGTTGGTCGGTGAGGACTCGGTGGGCTGTTTCTGCTCTGTATCTCTAAACTAAAAAATTAAAGTAGGTATTTGAGGCAGGTACTATTACAACATTTAAAAGACACTTGTCAGGTACATGGATAGAAAAGGTTTAGAGAGATATGGGCCAAACGTGGGCAAGTGGGACTAGCGTAGATAGGAATTCTTGGACGAGTTGGGCTAAAGGGCCTATTTACGTTCTGTGTGACTCCATATGCATGACTCTCCTAATCTTTAAGATGACGTACCTCAATTACAAATCATCTCATAACATCACCCACGTCATTGATTGCATCTCCAGTTGTCTTTCGACCAGCATAGCCTGGATAACATCTTCCACAGGGCTGTGAATGGACCTGATCCCCAATTGATGGCCCTCTCTTACCCACTACCACCTTGGATCTGGCCCTGCATTTGGGCTAACATGCGCATCAATAGAAATGTATAACTGTCTTTTATTAGCATTCAATGCCTTGGGCTACAGGTCTCAGACAATGCCTCAATTAAAAAGCTCACTGCATTACATATGTTGCTCTCCCACAACACAGATAAATGAGTTGACCTCTATATCTACTTTCCACACTCCAACGTAGGAAGCTGACGAACAGGGAAGCTACGGAAGAGATTCACTTAGATGTTGACACAAGGAACTGCATATGATGGCTTACAAAAAAAAGATACAAGGTGCTGGAGTATCTCAGCGGGTAAGGCAGCATTTCTGAAGAAAATGGATAGGTGATGATTTGGGTCAGGATCCTTCTTCAGACTTCTCCAGAGATGTTGCCTGACCCGGTGAGTTACTTCAGCACTTCGTGTCCTTTTAATTCACTTGGATGTCACCTGAGAGATTTCCACCACAAATATCAGTTATTTTTCCTATACTACAAAGAATAAATTGAATTTCAAATTCCATGGCTAACCTTTTGGGATGCAACTTTGGTTTCCAGCGTTTTAGTCCAGGTCTCCTGGTTAGTTTGGTAGTTTAACCGTTGCAGCACATCCAATTGCTTCTGTCATGATTGATTTATTTTCCTTTTTCAATAAATATAATAACATCCAGTGCAAGCATACTGACAATCTGTACTCTCCCGTCTCTTGCTAAATCTGTGCTCTTTCAATCTCCCATTATCTCCCTCCGCCTATTTACTATTGTCTATTGGAATTTACAACTACTAGATGGAGTCGATTCTCATACCACCAGCTTGGTTGAGCATTACGCTTCCTAAGATTGAAGAACTGCTAATCAGTCACCCACAAAACACGCACTTAATATATATTTGAGGAACGATAATTCATTTTTTGTCAACACAAGATAATTTGCAATCCACCTTTGCAGATTCTGATTTCAATAGTGCGCTGAAGAATATGAAATAAGGGAAAGAACTGCAAATGAGAGACGAGATGGACCCCAAGTGAACCCAATTCATATCACAAGTGCCATTTGAAATATACATTGAGCATGTTCTGTGTTCTCTGCAGGCAGACCGTCGCAGATTTAAAATGCGCTAATTAAATCATATACATCCCTGGGCAAGAACAGAAGAATTGAATGCACTGTTCCGCTATTTGATGTCTACTCTGATGGCTGTCACCAGAAAAAAACAATTGATAGAGCAGTGCTTTACCCATTCCACTGTGTAATTCACAAAATCAACACACAGCCAGTAGTAATAATCGAATAACAATATGATTATGAGAGGAATAGATCGGGTAGATGCACAGTGTCTCTTGCACAGAGTAGACGAATCGAGGACATAGGTTTAAGGTGAAGGGGAAAAGATTTAATAGGAATCTGAGGGGTTACTTTTTCACACAAAGGGTGGTGGGGTATGGAATAAGTTGCCAGAGGAGGTAGTTGAGCAAGGGACTATCCCAACATTTAAGAAACATTTAGACAGGTACATGGATAGGACAGGTTTTTGGAGGCATCGGGGCCAAATGTGGGCAGGTGGAGCTAGTGTAGCCGGTGTAGGCATGTTGGGCTGTTGGGCTGAAGGGCCTATTTCCATGCATATCACTCTATGACTCCATACAACTGAGAGCTTCAGAATTAGCTAAACACAGGAGGAGGCCATTCAGATCACCTGGTCCATTCCAGTGTCATACCCAGTCTTACCTGTGACAGCTCCATCACCTCCTCACTCAGGGCCTTGGAATAAATAATAGTGATTATCAGTTTGAAGGTGGTCAGTAGGTAAACCAGGTGTGGTAGCATTATTTAATGGTACCTTTCTTCATTCCCATATCTCAGGCGCCAGCTCTCAATAAAAGATGGCATCAATGACACAATCATCAACATCTTTAATGGTCAACTGAGGAAAAGGGTTTTTGAAGATCTTGGACCCTACAGAAGAATCCCACTCTACTGGGCAGCAACAGTGATCCCTTCACTTCCATACGCTTCTGAAACCTGGACTGCTTACAGCAGGAACATCAAGGCACTGGGGAAATGTCACCTATGCTGTCTTTGCAAAATCCCTCACATTACCTGCAAGGATAAGTGAATCGATTCAATATCCTCTCCCAAGTCAAATTCCCACCATCGAGTTCTTAGCTACTCTCAGTCAACAATGATGGACAGGCCACAACAGATCAACGGTGGATGCGATCTCGCTGGCTCTCCACTCCGGTCTGGACCACTTGGACATCAAAAACTCATATGTCAGGCTGTTATTCATCGATTACAGCTCAGCATTTAATACAATCATCCCCTCCAAGCTGGTCACCAAACTCTCAGATCTGGGTCTCTGCGCATCCCTCTGCAATTGGATCCTCGACTTCCTCATTCACAGACCACAGACTGTTCAAATTGGTGGAAAGGTGTCAGCCTCGATAACAATCAGCACAGGAGCACCTTAAGGCTGCGTGCTCAGCCCCCTGCTGTACTCACTCTATACTCATGACTGCATAGCTGGTCATAGTGCAAACTCCATCATCAAGTTCGCTGATGACACTACTGTTGTGGGACGTATCACTGATGGGGACGAGTCAGAGTACAGAAGAGAGGTCGACCAACTGACCAAATGGTGCCAGCACAATAACCTGGCCCTCAACACCAGCAAAACCAAGGAACTGATTGTGGACTTTGGAAGAGGTAGGATGGGGACCCACAGTCCCGTTTATATCAACGGGTCAATGGTGGAAAAGGTCAAGAGCTTCAAATTCCTGGGCGTGCACATCTATGAAGATCTCTCCTGGTCCGAGAACACTGATGCAATTATAAAGAAAGCACATCAGCGCCTCGACTTCCTGAGAAGATTACGGAGAGTCGGTATGTCAAGGAGGACTCTCTCTAACTTCTACAGGTGCACGGTAGAGAGCATGCTGACCAGTTGCATCGTGGCTTGGTTCGGCAACTTGAACGCCCAGGAGCGGAAAAGACTACAAAAAATAGTAAACACTGCCCAGTCCATCATCGGCTCTGAGCTCCCTACCATCGAGGGGATCTATCGCAGTCGCTGCCTCAAAAAGGCTGGCAGCATCATCAAGGACCCACACCATCCTGACCACACACTCATCTCCCCGCTACCTTCAGGGAGAAGGTACAGGAGCCTGAAGGCTGCAACATCCAGGTTCAGGAATAGTTACTTCCCCACAGCCATCAGGCTATTAAACTCAACTCAAACAAAAAATCTGAACGTTAATAGCCCATTATCTGTTTATTTGCACTTTATCTGTTTTATTTATTCATGTATATATTTATATAATGGCATATGGACACACTGATCTGTTCTGTAGTCATGCCTACTATATTCTGTTGTGCTGAAGCAAAGCAAGAATTTCATTGTCCCATCTGGGACACATGACAATAAACTCTCTTGAATCTTGAATCTTGAGATACAGCGCAGACACAGGCCATTCGGTCCACTGAGTTCATGCCATCTATTTCAATCCTGCACATCATGGACAAGTTACAGAAGCCAATTAACCTACAAACATGCACATCTTTGGAATGTGGGAGGAAACAGGAGCATGCGGAGAAAACCCACACGGTCACAGTGAGAATGTGCAAACTCTGTACAGACAGCACCTGTAGTCAGGATCAAACCCAGGTCTCTACCACTGCACCACTGTGCTGCCCTAAATTTGGGGTATACGATACCAGACTCGCAAAATCAACTCTATACTGAGCTCTGTCATGTGAAAACCAAGTACAAGGTAGATAGAAAAAAAAGATTTAAGGACCTTCTCAAAGCCTCTGGCCAAGGACCAATCAAACAGGAAAAGGAATTTCCCAGATAACGTTGAGAATATTAAACCCTTGCATTAGAGGCACAGAAATGCACAGCGTAAGCAGCAGAAAGAAGGTACCCCCTCACTAACTGTACAGCCCCATCAGCCATGTCCTGCAGCATCTGTGTAAGACTCTTTAGTTCTCACATCAGCCTCATTAGTCACCTCACAACCCATCATTGTGCTTAAGAGCAAAAAGAAGAGCATTATGGGCTTTAGGAAAAAACACCTGTTCTTCTTGTTCCACAAAGCGAAGTTGTCATTCTTCTCCCTGTTTTCACCTGTGAGTTTCTCTGTAACTTGAAAAGCCTGGCAGCTGATTAAAAGTAAAATGAGCATCATAAGATCAGAAGAGACAGGAGCAGGAGTTGGCCTTTTGGCCTTTGGAGTCTTTCCACCATTACTCAAGATCATGCATATCTTCTACCTTAATGTAATTTTCTTGCACTTAACTCTCTTAAGATCCAGAAACTTATTGATCTCAATTTTGAATGAACTCATTGTTTGTGTCTTTACAGTGGCCCGCTCTGGGGAAAGAATTCCAATGATTTATTATTTTCTGTATGAAGAAATTTCTCTTCATTTAGTCGAGATGAACTATCCATCCAATATCCCCTCCAACCCTGCCATTCTATCTCCATAAAACTGATCTCTTCAATTCTGTTATCTCTCAAGACCCGTTTTGTCCAATTATACCTCGATTAAATGTACTTTAAAGTTTGTATTCAAAGCCATGTTGTTAATGGGAGGTAGTGGCAGAGGTGGTAAATGACTGTGTCCTGCTGAAATCTAGTATAGACATTGCTTTACCAATTTTTCTGCTTCCCGCAGTAATTTTGATTGACTGATTTAGACAATAGACAATAGGTGCAGGAGTAGGCCATTCGGCCCTTCGAGCCAGCACCGCCATTCAATGTGATCATGGCTGATCGTCCCCAATCAGTACCCCGTTCCTGCCTTCTCCCTATATCCCCTGACTCCGCTATCTTTAAGTGCCCTATCTAGCTCTCTCTTGAAAACATCCAGAGAACCGGCCTCCACCGCCCTCTGAGGCAGAGAATTCCACAGACTCACAACTCTCCGAGTGAAAAAGTGTTTCCTCATCTCCGTTCTAAATGGCTTACCCCTTATTCTTAAACTGTGTCCCCTGGTTCTGGACACCCCCAACATCGGGAACTGCCTCGAGCATGTCCAAACCCTTAATAATCTTATATGTTTCAATAAGATATCCTCTCATCCTTCTAAATTCCAGAGTATACAAGCCCAGCCACTCCATTCTCTCAGCATATGACAGTCCCGCCATCCCGGGAATTAACCTTGTAAACCTACGCTGCACTCCCTCAATAGCAAAAATGTCCTTCCTCAAATTAGGGGACCAAAACTGCACACAATACTCCAAGTGTGGTCTCACTAGGACCCTGTCCAACTGCAGAAGGACCTCTTTGCTCCTATACTCCTATTTATTATTGTTTAGTTCTTTTTCACGATGGCCAGAATAACCTTGGCAGGAAACTGGTCGGTTAATCTGGCATCGGCTTCCTATGTATACATTGCAACTGCACATAATCAATCAAACTAGTTGAAACCAAACAACAAAATCATTGGATCATTACTGCAGAAAAAGGTTATTCAGCCCATCAAGTCTGAGTCAGCATTATGTGGCACAATTCAATCAATCTCATTCTCCTGGTTTTTCATCACGGCCGGGCAAATTTTATTACTTCAAATATTTATCCAGGTATATTGGACAGCCACAATTGAATTTTCATGGGCTGCAATTTCAGGTGAAACATCCCAGATCGCATGTAGTTATGTGATAGGAAATGTTTTCTTTCGTGGATTTTTCTTCAACCCTTTGTGGTTTTTTTATTACTGAACACCCGCCCCCACAAACCTGAAAGGATGCAGCTCCA